>NW_015386485.1:339671-356623 GCF_001527695.2 Protobothrops mucrosquamatus
ATATATATATATATATATATATATATATATATATATATATATATATATATATATATATTATAAGTTTACATTTCATAAGTGCTTAATAAACAATGTGTTGTCTGGGTCTTATATTAATAACATGTAATAAAATCCTAATCTCTACCCCATTTTTCCAGCCATTGGTAAAATATATCCCATATTTGAAAATACTCTGTATCTTCCTTGTCTTTAATCTTCAATGTGAGTCTGTTCATTTCTGCACATTCCAATATTTTCTTGATTATGTCATCTTCAGAAGGTGTTTCTTCATTTTTCCAATTCTGAGCAAAAACAATTCTTGCTGCTGTTAATACATGTACCATTAAACATACATTTTCTTTCTCATATTTTCCTGGAATTATACCTAATATATATAATTCTGGTTTAAAATCTATATGCTTTCTTAACATTTTTTCTAACCATGTATGGATTTTTGTCCATTTTTTTTTTTTTTTTTTTTGCTTTAGAGCACGTCCACCAAAGATGATAGTACGTGCCCGGTTTTTGCCTACATTTCCAACAATTGCTAGACATATTTTTAAACATTTTTGCTATTCTGGCTGGTGGTAAATGCCATCTATAAAACATTTTATACAGATTTTCTTTATATGCAGTTGCCATTGTTATTTTATAGTTTCTTTCCCAAAGATTTTGCCAGTTTTTTAACTCTATATTGTGCCCAAAGTTTTTAGCCCATGTTATCATTATTTCTTCTACTTTTACAAAAAAATATACAATTTCTTAATCAGTTTTTTGTTTGATGTTATTAGTACCTGATCAAACATTGTCTGCTCTTTATAGAAACCATATATTTTATTATCTTTCTCATATCTTGTTTGTATTTGTAAATGAGGCCACCATGATAAGTTGATGCCCTGTTTTTCCAACTGTTTGGTTTTTAAGTTCTCTTGGATATTCAATATATCTTTGTATGTTAGGATTTTCTCAGGATTAATTAAATTTGGGTGAGCGAACACTTCCATTGTTGAAAGCCACCCTGGAATTTTCTTATATATATTCACTTTTATCTTTTCCCATATTAAAAATAAAGCATTTCTTATATAATGATTTTGAAAATATCTGTGAATTTTGTTCTTCCCATACTATAAAAAAGCATGCCATCCCAATTGCAAATCATGTCCTTCTAAATATATGTAGTCTTTTGTGTCTAAGAGTAATCCATTCCTTTAACCATGTTAATGCACATGCTTGGTAGTATAAAACCCAGTCCGGAAGTCCAAAGCCTCCATTTTCTTTAGATTCTTGTAACAATTTCAGTCTAATTCTAGCCAAATGAATTTCAAAATCAATGCATTTAACTCATCAAAAAAAAACCTTTCTCTATTTTTATAGGTATTGTTTGAAATAGAAACAATAGTTTGGTAAAGTGCTTTGAATTCTCTGAAAGCACCATGTCTCCACTTGTTCTACTCACCTGCCAGGGCAGCGGTGCCAATTAGACTCAATGTGGACATCACAGCATAAAAAGGCTTACTGCCGAGGGCCTGCCAGACTAGGCTTCTCAGACGAGAGAACCTGTAACATGACCACCCTATTGGATCTGGTGGGGACAGTCCATCAAATAATCTTGTCCCATGCCATGTAGAGCTTTAAAGACCAATACTAGCACCTTCAAACAAAGTGGAAATCAGCTCATGCAGCAGAGGTGTAACTTATGCTCTACCAGAAATCTGCATACACTACTGCATTTTGCACTAGCTGAAGTTTCTGGATACTTTTCAAGGGCAGCCTCATGTAAAGCACATTACAATGGTCCAACCAGGAGGTAACCAGAATATGAGGGACAGTGTGTAGGGTCCCTTGATTTAGGAATGGCACAATTTGTCCTCCTAGACACGACTGCTACCTGCTCAAGCAGGTTTTGTGAGTCTAGGAGAAGCCCCAGATGGTACACAGGAACTATTTGAGGCAGTGTCACCCTGACCAGTGTCACCCTATATTAGGTATGATAATTAGGGTCTTGATGACATCTCCTGACGGTTTCCGTTTCGGTGAGTCAGAACAGTCCAAACAGTCAATCGTGGGGTGGGTATGAGAGTCTTGTGAACAACCAGAACAGTCAGTCGTGAGGTAGGTATAAAAGTGTCGAAGGTCTGTGACCCTATCCTACAAGTGTCGTAACGAATTAAACGGACTTCATATCTGTATGTATTGGGTATTTGAAACATACTGATGATAGCTCATCCCATGGTAATGGATGAGGTCATGCCATGGTGTCAAGTAGATGTTAAGTAAGAGAGAAGTGAGCACTAATCCCTGCAGCACCCCAAATGGAGATAAAGCACCCAAAAATCCTCAAGGGCAGTTTGCTGGAGTCCTCTCTATGTTAGGAAAACCCTTGTGTGATGATAAATGCTCCCAAAATCCTGGCAGAGCATCTTCTTTTATGGATTTCTGGACTGCCATCTTCTGCTTCATTTCAATAAACAAACTTAAGTGCCTGAGGCAGGGAAAAACCCATAAGTGAATGATTAATGATGCAGCAGATCTAGTGTACATTAAAAAATAGCTATCATCTGATCACATTTTACACACAGTCAGAAAGTACTACTCTGCTCTGATCCTACATGCATTTAATATTCAGAAATAGAATAACAGAATAACAGAGTTGGAAGGGACCTTGGAGGTCTTCTAGTCCAACCCCCTGCTCAAGCAGAAAACCCTATACCATTTCAGATAAATTGTTATCCAATCTCCTCCTAAAAACCTCCAGTGTTGGAGCATCCACAATTTCTGGAGGCAAGACTGCAACCAAACCCACCAAGTGTCTCAAAGCACTTTCAAGACTGATGAAGTCATCTGTAGTCCACAAAATCCTAAAACACCATAAATCTATAACTATTTAATGTATTTAAGGATTCTCCCTTATGTATATATTTGTCTTGATAGGCTTATTTGTCTTGATAGACAATTCTAGGAGGAGTCTGTTGTGCATTTTGCCCATGTGTATCCATTTTTGGGCATCCATTTCCATATTCTAATTTCTTAACCTCAACAACTTTAAAATGTGTAAACTTCAACTCCCAGAATTCCCAGCCAGCATGCTGGAGGTTTTTGAACTAAAGTTGCTGAGGTTGAAAAACACTAATCTAAATAGTGTTTAGAGCTGAAGAAGCTTCTTGGATGAGAAGCGAAATGTCTTCAAAGAAAAACAAGAAAGTCCAGTTGCCTCATGGGAAAAAAAAACATCTTTGGGACAAGTATGACCTGGATGACAGAATCTCCATAGACTAATTAAATATAAACAGAGATCTGGGGGAGGGGTTATGATAAAGATGAGTGCAGTAGATGTTGTGTCGTGAATTTTGTGTCAGCCTGTAAGAATAAGAAGGCAAAGATACTAAAATTTAAAACAACAGCACAATGTATACAAAGTATTAATTACTTATAGACTACAGAAGATGGGCTTGTGATCTTAAAAGGAATTTAGTCAAATTTAGGAAGGCTCGGTCCATCAATGGTTATTTGCCAGGATGGTTATCAAACATAGAATCTGCAATACTTCCGAATATTAAGTGTTAGAGTGGGAGTGAAGCAATACAAATTTCTTCTACCCTCCATGTACAGTAACTGGAGGAATTTGGGATAATATACAATTATCCTAAATCCAGTATAAATTTTATATCAAATTATCTTAAATTATCCTAAATGCAAGAAAAGTACCAAGTAACTGTAATCACAAAAGCATATATTTTTTTGTGTTTTATACAAACATACAAAATGGGTTTATCTCTTTTGTAATTTCAAAGTAATATAAAATTAAAATAAAGATAAGAAAGAGCCTGTAAATCTGCATCATAAACAAAACCAATTCCAAAATGTGTACCCACCAAACAAATTTCCCCTTCAGATAGCTGCATCAGTCTGTATAGCTAACAGCCCAAACATGCATGTGACAAACATGTGCTTTTTCCTTCTCTCAAGTGGTTTTTCACATTGCTGCTAAACACAGATGTGACAGAGGCAACTGAAGGGTTGAAAGACTCAGATTCACCCATTTTCCAAAGCAAAATAGCCATAGAATACACTTATGGACTGTAATCAAGGAGACATGTCCAGATCATCCAATCATAGCCAATAAGGACTAGGCTTATCCCAATTCCTAGTGGTCCCTCAGTTTCTCTGCTGACTACATGGTTAGTGAGGTACGTCAGGTGACATTAATGGTAAAACAGTCATGGCTTTTGGGGGAGGGAACATTTAGGAAGGAAAACACAATTTTAACATCAGAACAGGCAAAAGTGAGATCAAAATTATAGATTAGGGATATGGTATCATTGGGGAATAGAAGGGAAGAAAAGAGGATGACAGCTAGTAGCAAGGCGAATGGATTCAGTTACAATGGTTATGAGGGAAGCATTGGAAGACCTGAAAGATCAAGTTAAGGACCGCTTGTCATGGTCCATTTATGTGATCTCTCAGTCAACAATTACTTCATGCACATCGTGAATGTCTTGGGTGGGGGACAAGAGAAAGGCAATATTTTTTAGGATATGGCACAAAAGATTGCCAAAGAAATGCTCATTCCATCATTAATGTGGGGAGAAATCCTAAAACAAATTACTCATTACCACTATTCTCTATTTGAGAGTTTCCAGACATCTGCTTAGGTGCATAGCAATCTGCTTTAAAACAGTTTGAATAGTTACTCATGTGATTTTTTGTGTGTATTAAGGATAGGCAACCTCGGGTGCTTTAGATTGTTGGATTTCAAGCAGTCCCAAACAGCGTTATTTAAAAAAAACACCCTGAATATTGTAGCCCAAATATCTGGAAGACATCAGGTAAATTTCTGGTCTGTATTGACTATAGTGGCTGTTTCTTGTTTAAGATAGAAAATCAATATTAATTTAACTTGATCAGGTTACTTGGAAACTTTCAAGATCAACTCACTTTCTGCATGTCCTTTGCTCTGTCACTGAACATTCAGGATGTTAGATTGAGTTTATCTGAGGCAGAAATCTACTGGCAGTTTCTTTCTACATCCTCCTTAAACCTCATTGTCGAACTAGATTTAATCTAAGATTCTACAAGATCCAGATGATCTTTTCTTTTATTCTTAAATTTTGCTTATGGAAGAATTCAGATGCACATCAGCTATTATTAAAAAGAGATTGGAAAGACAACTAAATCATTTTGGAACAATAAAAACATCTACTTTTCTTATACTTTTTCAACACTGACAGATGACAACTGTGCTTGTTGCAAAGAAGAATTATTTGTCATCGATTAATTAAATGCTATAGATCTTTTCCATTTATAATTTCTCTGGGAGCACTAACAAATCACCACACCTGGAAACATTAATCATACTTGGGGTGCAGACTTAAATTAGCAAGGGAGGTAATGAATTGGGCATGCTCAGCAGGCTGCTTTTTTAATGTTTTTCACACTGTAATTTCCTAACTAAATTTCTTCAAACAAAGCAGTTTATCATGCAGAAGTGAGAGTCACAACAAGGGTAAAATTTTGAAATAAAGTTGTTTTGACTAGAATAAACTTAAGCAGCAAAATTTGATATTGGCTGCAGAACAGGCTATTTGGAAGATGTTTTTACTGTTTAGAGCAGGGGTCCCCAACCCCCAGTCCGTGGACCAGTACCGGTCCATGGCATGCCAGCAAGACCCATCTGCGGGATGCAGGCAGCACACAAAACCACACCCTCTCCGGTCCGCAGAAAAACCTCTCTCCATGTAATCGGTCCCTGGTGCCCAAAAGGTTGGGCAACTCTGGTTTAGAGTAATACTATTCAGAAAACATGTTCACTTTTTTCAGGAATAAAATCAAGTCTTATGCTGATAAGAGACTTTGCTTTTGAAATTCTTTCAAAAGAATTTAAAAGAAATGATCTTAAGTGAAGTGTGATATTTTCACACTTATGAATTCATGGGATGCAAAGGTTGTATATGAATGTGCTGTTTTTCACTATATAGTTATTTCTAAACTGGTACTTTGCTATATCAATCACCATATTAAATTTCAGGTAGCATCCTCCAGTCTGTGGGTGCATTTCTTCTTTGTGGGGAAAATGGCCATCTTAAGGAAAAAGAGTAGGTGGAACCAAGCTGAAAAAGAGAAATTGGGGGGGAGGGTGGCCACCTTTTGCTCCCTGTCAATAATTTAAATGCAATTTTAAGCAGTAATTTCTCAAAGAAGCCAGGATTTTCCACAACTGTGTTGCCCTTTGAATCAGCCTGGAGATTCACAGCCAAAACTGCTTTCCAAGATCTACAAACTAATTTTGGCTTCTGGCCATGAGGAGGTGGAACCATCAGGCAGGTCAGAAGCCAGCCCATTCCTCAGCTCTCCCCATCTCCTTTCTTGGCTCCTAATTCTATAGGTAAAAACATTGGCTGGAATAGAAAGGAGCAAAAAAAGAAAGCCAGTGAAAGCAGAAGTATCAGTAACAAAGAGGCTGGATTCATGCAATATACCAGCTCTACACCCATATTAGCAAAATATAAATATGTTCATAGAACATGTTATACTCAGTGAGAGACTTACCAGCTTTAACCAAATCTAGTATGTGCAAACTCTGTTCTTATTTTAGGAAGAGTCCAGCTGAATTGCTTTCTTGTTTGTGATGTCACTAGGAGAATCAGAAGCACAAATGGGTGCTTGTGATTTTCACCTTAAATAAAAATGGCCTTCTCATTTGCTATTCTCTTAGAGCTTCTTTTCCTCCAATCTCTACCAGATTCTCTTTCCTGTCTACTCCTGATCTTGCAGAAACATTTCCAGAGACCTATTGTGGGTAGGGTTGGCATGGTCCCTTTGTGTGGCAATGTCTATAGAAAGCCACAGGGGTGAGAAGATGCTGAAACACATGTTGCAATGTTGAGATGCAACATTGTGATGTTGCTCATAAGTATTACGGGGAAGTAGGGCTTGCTTCACAAAATTTTTGTTATTTTGACAAAATGCCTCTGGCTAACATTATAACTTAGGTGTCTCTTGGGGAGAGGGGGAGGAAAACAACAGTAAAAATATCTCTTCCTAAAATAGGTTGGAGGTCAATTTTCCATATATTGTAGAAAATACAGTAAATGGGAGCTGAAGTCCAACAACCTGTGAAAAAGATCAGGATGAGAGAAATAGTTGTATAGCTTTAAGGGCCACCAGCCATCAAAGGCCACTAAAGCAATTAGTAGAAGCAATTAACCCAACTGTATTTTCTCTACATTCCTGCTTTTCTTCTTTTTCTTTCATTTTGCCAATTGCACATTTTCTTCTTTGCCTCACTTGGTGTCTCCTCAGTATCTTCATTGCCAGGTACCACATTTTAGGACTTGCAAGAAAGGAAGCAATTGATTACCTACAGTAATACAAGGGTCACAACCTAGGCCATGGTGCATCACTCCAACCAACCAATCAATGCTTGGATAAGAAAAGAAACTTCTCTGTGGCTTTCATCTTTCAGGGGCACCTACTTCTTTCTTATCTGCAAATATATTGATCTGACAAGCTGGAGAAACCTGTGATTCACCACTCCTCTGCAATAGATTAGACAGAGAAGGAAGGCATCACCTGGATTTATTAGCTCAATGATCTAATAAAGTGAGATTTTTTTTAAAAGACATCTAAGCAGTGAAAGTAGACTCAGAGGGTACTTTCATATATCATTTATATCCTCTGATGCTGTCAGTCAAATGATAATAAAGCATAATACACTTTATACCTGGAGGGATTGTTAGAATAGTGATGGTCATTCCCGCTGTGAATATTCTCAGTTAATATGCATGCAGATTTGGGATATTACAAAGTCAAGAATTTACATTGGAACAAGTGTCTCAAACAAGATGGAATTATCTGAATTCCGAAGATGTGAGCACAGCCACAGAATAAACCAGTTTTTCTTCAAGGGGAGAGATTAGCAGCTTACCTTCATGCTATGATTGGTTTCATCATCTGCATATTACGTCTCGGATAGTCACAAGAGCACATAAAGTACTTGCAGAGTTTAATTATGTGAACTGCCTTGGGAAATCCTGCTTATGCAGAAGGAGATGCACAAAGGATTAAAAATATAAACAAACTAATAAACAGGTCAAGCTTTTTCTTTGGGTGACAAATAACTGTTGGGATAAATTCTCTAAGGAAAATTGATGATTACTGATTCTTCGGTCTTCTCAAAACTGGGCCAAGATTTTTCCCAGATTGATTGGTTTTATGTCTTTATTTTGTGTCTTTTGTTGTTGTTTCTACTCCTTTTATGTTATGTTTATTAACTGTGGTGTGGAGTTTGTAATGTTATAACAAGCATTGCAAAAACTTTATGACTCTATAACATCATGGCACCCAGTTTGGGAACATAATATAATTTCATCTGAAGAAGAAGACATTATGATTAAAAATGGAAACATGAAAGTCAGATGTAACAAAATATTGTCCCAAATTATCAAAATTAGCATTAGTGGCATTGCAAAGTAATTGTTTAGAAAGTCCATTCATAAATTGGAGAGTGGAAATCTTACTTGTAGAAAAAGCCTTTTCCCCCATGATTCTCTGGATAGTTCATTGTTGGCCATCATCAGCACTATCCACTCTCCCACATGTTCAAATGGATTTGTTGTAAATGTTCTCCGGCATTGTTGTTAACCTAATCTGAAACTGGGATCAAAAGCTGTGAGGGGGTTGGGGTTGCTGTCTGCTCTTGGTAGTCCTCAATTTACAATAGTAACTGAGTCCGGAATTAAAGGCATTAATTGTGCTGGTAGGTAGTTCTCGATAATTCACTTAATTAGAATTTATAATGGTTTTGAAAAAAGTTATGACCAGTCCTACTACTACCACTACTACAGCAATCCTCTAGTTACATGATGAAAAATCAGGTGCTTCACAATCAGCATATTTTTGTGTCAGTAGAGCATCCTGGGGTCATGAAATCACCATTAAAAACCTTCCCAGATGGCTTCAAACTCTTTTACTTACAAACTTGTTTGTATTAAAAAGGTTTGTTTTATTTTTATCCTTTTATTTTTATATTGGTGTGAAAAATGAGTGCATGCAGAAAAGAAATTTAATCATTTCAGCTGATGTATACACACACAAAAACATATATGCATACACATATCTCAGAGCAACACATTTTATCATAGCAAATGTGAAATTATATATTAAAAAGATTTAACTGAGAAATTGAACAGAATGAGGTGATGCTGGATATGCATATCTGCAACAGTGGTACAGATTATATTAATCTTCACATCCCTAATTCCATGACAGAAGACCTGAAGCAAAGATGTGTATGATTAGATAATTGGGGGGGAGGGAGGTTGCAGGATGTCAAGATGTGTGGTTATCTTCCACAAACCTGCAATAATTAACTTCTTCTCCAAACATGGTAAGTCATAAACCAATTGCTGAAAAAGCACTTGGACATTGCCTTGTCTTCTCTACTAATTTTACAAATGCTTTCTAGGATCTCTCAATTAAATGCTTGGAAGTCTTTATTTCACTGGATGAAGGAATCCAAACAGCTGATGCACACCATTAGTCAAACAGGTAGCACAAAAGTAACCACCTTTACCTGTTTCAATTGCATTTTGCAGAAGCTGATGGTCAGAAAGAGGAAGCGTGTATTGGAAAGAAAGAGACAACTTCAACAGTAATGGCTTGTAATTGAGTTCTCAGCCCTTCTTTGACTGCCTCATGTGATTGCCTGTGAAAATTGCTCTGTTTTATTCTCTTTGTTAGGTTCTGTCAAGCCCCATTTAAAATAATGAGGCCCTTTCACTCACTTTCTTTTGGTAGAATTCAGCAGGTATCAAGGGAACTTTCAAGGAGAACAACAAAAACTGTCATGTGTGGAGTACTGGGATGGCTGTGAATTATCAAGGTCCAGGATCTTTACAGATGCCATGACCTTGAGGAAGGGCAAAGGAAAATGCACATTACACCATCCTCCCAGCCAATCAGCTGTCCCCTGGAGGTACTGGATGCCTAGTGAAACTGCCATTTCCTAACAGCTGATCCAGCTGTTTCATCAGGTGCATCAATCCAAAACGCCTGCCACATCAGCAGAGCAGAAAGGCAGCTGGTGGAGAAAGGTCTCCTCAAAAAGCCATGTTTTAAATACTACTAGGATTTGAGCATTATCATAAGGTTCTTCCAGGGTGTTCCTTTACTAAGAAAAGGAGTCTTGGAAGTGTTTATATCCTGACATTCAAACCCAGAAGCTTAATTAGAGAAAAGCAGAAATCTGTTTTTTTTTCCTTTTGTTTTAACAATTATTGAGGACTCTGAGCCATATGAGGAAATGCTAGAAAAGAAGAAACAAGCCCTTTCTATTCTTATAATTGATGTATAGATAGCAATCTATTGTGGCAGTTCATTAATGTGCTCTGTGGTACAGAGATGGTCTCTTCTCTATTACTTTTTGAAAACTAAGTTCACCTTTATTCCTAGTAGAGTTCTGAAACACATCCAGAGCTGAGCAGTAATTTTGTATGATATTGCTTCAGCAGCCATTCTGCCTTCTCTCCTCTTCAGTCTGTTTGCCCTTTTCTATATAGGCTAATATAACATAATAGCCTTGGGACATTCTCATTGCCATTATCCTCTTCAGATCTTAACCACATGGATGTTGCCTAAGTGTAGTATGATAAGCAAAAGCTTGGGCTTGGAGAACCATAAAACAGATACACCTGGGCCACCTTATGCAATAAATATGATCCTCTGCACTATGCACTATCTTCCTCCTTACAATTCCTGACTCAGTCAGATCATCTTCACTGAATTTTGTTTGGCCATTCCTGAAATCTTCAAAAGATAAGCCAAGGAAGCAAAGAAGAGCTTCCTTAATAACTATTAAAACGACAGCAATGAATGAATTTTCCCTTTTGTCTCAATCCTTTGAACTTTCCACTTCTTACACATATACTAATCTTCCCCCCCCCCTCTTTTGCCTATGGGAAAACCCTTTTCCCTAAACCACGATGGGATTTTTTTTTCTCTCCCAACTCCATTTTTATTCATCTGTATTTATACTGGAGGCAGGTGTCCCTAGAGATAGCCATTAACTTTAAAATGGTAAGCACAACCAGAGGAATATAAATTCAGCCTTTTTTATGTTTATGTGATTGTATGCAAGTCACATTCAAAAGAGGTAGAATTTCATTCGTTAGTTCAGGAGTTTCAAACTGCTGGCCTGCGGGCTGGATGCATCATGCCAAAACTGCATCCACCCCATTGCTGGCAATGGAAAAAAAGTTGTGATATGTCACGACACATCACATGATGTTTCGAGTTTGACACCCCTGCTCTAGTTGAATTCCCAAGGTTAATGTTGTTGATTGGCCTGGCTGGAGCTCAAGCAAATGTAACCAGATGTTGCCAGCCTTTGATTTCCTCAGAATCACCTTTCTGTCACCTTAGGGATCAGAATACTTAGTGATATTATAGGGAACAGTCCCTTTATTTCAGATGTTGCAGTCCATAGAGCAGATTTTAGTAGGAAGCAACTTTCTGGGCTTGTAAAAAGTATTTACTGAAATTCCACACTGTGTTAAACCCCAGGTCTCAATGTCAATGTGTACTTAAACAAATTCTTTGGCACCTGCCAATTTCCTAACTCATTGGGTTTAATTCTTTTAGGGTTGTTTAGGTTTTATTTTTAAATACGGTATGCCTAAAAAAATTTAGGATTTCTAAAATAGGCATATGTGTTTGTTGGCATTTTTGTGGACAACCTCAAAATCAGCCAACTGTGCCCCTGATTTTAGCAATGATACTTTGAAGGTAATAAAAATATATTCAGAGGCTATATGCAGCTGCGGAGGTTCATTTTGATCATCCCTTATGTAGTGGATCTATTTTCATTTATACCTATCTGTGAAACTGTGAGGTCATCTGCATATTCTTGCATCAACACAAGGTAGCCCATTAATCATTTTCCAAAGACAGGAACATATATTCTCAACCAACCACATCCCTATCATGGTGGACAGTCAAGACTGAACATATTTGGTTCAAATGGTATCAAGTATGAAGGTGAGGAAAGGAAAGCAATTGGTACTTGTATCAAGCTATGAAATCTACTGTCTTTAGGACCATTGCATGCTTCCAGCTTGCCAACAGTGCGGGAGGGAAAAAGGGGACAGTTTTGAATCCACAGATGTTTCTTATCAACATGAGAGCTGAAACCATTGAAGAGTTGTTTTGGTGAACCAAATTTTCTTCTCATAATAATTACTGGAAGATATATTGAACAATGTGACCTGAACTGTCAGAGAGGGGAGGGAAAGTTTCATTCTTTTAATTAGCTGCTTCCTGCCATTTTTTCAGAGCACACTTTAATTCTATCATACCAGTTTTCTAATGCCTAATAAAGTTAATATTAGATAATGCAATGCTTCTGGTGTTTTGCTTCATTGGGCTTCTCAGCTGTAACTTGACACTAAGCCAGCTCTCTAAACAATTCCAATTCTATTAAGGGGTCTTGAGAGGTGGTGAAGACTCAGGAGAAGATGCCTGAAACAGAGAAGCTGGCTGGACCAGGTTGGGATCGACCTGTGGGACTCTATCTGGGACCTCGACACATCCTAAGGAGCAAGTTAAATGTAAGGAGCCGACCCCCCCAACCCTGGAATGGATGGGTGGAGCAGTGGCATTCAACCAGCCCAAGTTGTAAAAATGGTGAGAGGAGTTACAAAAGCCACTGCAGCTGAATTCTCATTGTACTGCCCTCAGTGCTAATGGGGCAAAGAGCTGGTGTGGTGGAAGTGAGGAGCCTTGGAGGGGAGAGCACCCAGGGAGCACTACTTGCCAAGGTGCAGCAGCCAGTTGGTGGAGCAACTGAAGCAGAAGTTTAGCAGCCTAGAGGTCCATGGAGGAGAGCCAGTCCCAAGGCTGGATTCTAGACCCCAAAGGGGCTTGGTTCTGCTCCTGGCAGGAGTACCAGCCTTTCGGCCCGGCACTCAACAAAAGCATCAGCCATGGGGGCTGTGACAGCTGTTAGCCCACAGCCAGGACTACCTCCCCAGCCCAGTCTCAGTGCCTGGACCCTGGCCAGTACCAAGGCCACCTCCGTCCCCACCACTGAAGGCAATCTTTGATGGGAACTCTGAGAAGCTGGCGTTCTTCCTCAATCAAGTCTGGACCCACTTTGACTGACATGGAGAAGATTACCCTGATGATGATGCCCGGGTGGATGTTGTAGTGACCAAACTCAAAGGAGAGGCAGCAGAATGGATGACAATTCTCCATAATGAAGGTGCCCACAAACTGGCAGATCTGGATATGTTCCTTTTCAGCCTCAGAGCCCAATTTGGGGACCCCACACAGATCCAACCAGTGGAGGTGGAGGTCCGGAGGGTCAAGTAGGAGAGTAGACATGTGACTGAGTAAATTAGAGATTTCAGGAGGATCACAGGGAGGCTGAGGCATTGGCCAAAGCAGCTCTTGACCCAATACTTCTGAGAGGGGCTGAGCCGTGACCTGTTCCACATGTGTCTGGCCCAGGGGATCCCAAATCAGCTTAGTGACTGGTATCGACTAGTCACCACCATGGAGTTAGACCTGGCAATGTACAAGGACTGTGGGGGCTTCAGACCACAGCTAAAGAAAAGTCAAAAGAGGCACGCTCTAGAAAGCAAGCCGCCAGCAGCAGTGTCCCTGGTTCCTGCAGGACCATCTGACTGCATCTCCATAATGTGCTTCTACTGTGGCCAGGAGGGTCACAGAGCTGTGATGTGCCTGGCACCAGCCCCTTGGGCCACTCCTATGGCCCCAACTCCTTTGAAGCCAAAGAAGCTATCAAAGAAGGGGAAGGAGAAATTACGAGTAGAAACCCATGTCATTGAGGTCTCCCTCCCTCGAGGGAGCGAATGGGATGGAACTCCAACTGAAGAGGGACCACCAATGATCCTTTATGACAGAGAGAGTGAGGGCGAGGATGACACAATGGTGAGTGGACCTGTCAACCAGCTTGAAGTTAGGGTAGACACCAAGGCATCCCGCTCAGGGGTGAGGGGAATGGTAAAGGCCCTCATAGACTCTGGCTGCTCCTGTTGCCTAATTAGTCAAGTTGCAGTGCAGAGGCTAGGATTACATGTGAGAAAGTTCAAGAAACCTGTGAAGTTCCTGCCCAGGGTGAAACTTCCCAAACCAAAGATGTATTCCATGACTCCGAAGGAGATGGAGCTGAGGGACTGCATTGATAAGAACTTAGCAAGAGGGTTTATTCAGACAGTAAAGTCTCGACTAGCCAGTACTCTTTAAAGAAAAGAAAGATGGGTCGCTGAGATTGTGTGTTGATTTTCTTGGGATTAACAGAGTGTGTGTGGAGAACATGTACACCCTCCCTCATGAAGGACATGCTAGGACATTTAGCCAAAGGGAAAATATTCACTAAATTAGACCTGAGGGAGGCATAATATCGAGTGAGAATTAAGGAAGGTGATGAGTGGAAAATAGCCTTTACTGCCCCCTTGGTAGCTACCAATTCAAGGTGATGCCATTTGGATTACAAGGGGCCCCTGTTGTGTTCATGCAACTCCTAAATGAGGTGCTGCATGAGCATCTCTATAAGGGGGTTCTAGTGTATCTTGATGACATCCTCATTTACAGTGAGACTATGGATGAGCAAGTGAAACTTGTGTAACAGGTGCTGAAAAAGCTATTGGACACTAAGCTGTACACCAAACTGTCAAAATGCAAGTTTCACAGATCTAGACTGGACTACTTGGGCTACCATGTGTCATGCGAGGAGATAGAGATGGACCTGGGGAAAGTGAAGTCCATCTTGGAATGGCAAGCCCCTTGTACCCTCAAGCAGCTGCAGAGTTTCCTGAAATTTGCAAACTTTTACAGGCAATTCATCCCCTCTTTTGCCAAGATTGCTCTGCCAACCACTGAATTGTTAAAGACTGGAAACGGGGGGGGGGGGGAGAAGTCCCAGCCAAATCAGTCCTTGAATTGGACAATAGAATGCCAAGCGGCATTCAAAAGTTTGAAGGGGCTATTTGCCATTGAACCAGTGCTAAAATGCCCCAAATCCCGAAGACCCTTTTGTGATCCAGGCAGATGCCAGTGACATGGCTGTGGGAGCCATCCTCCTCCAATGCAGTGGGGAGGGGAACTTACAGCTGTGCATGTATACATCTCGCAAACTTAATGAAATGGAACAGTGGTGGAAGAAAGAGGCTTTTGCAGTGCGATGGGCACTACTAACTTAGAGGTAATTCCTGGAAGGAAGCAAAGCCTCCTTATGATCAGTGTGGACTGATCATAAGAACTTAAAAACCCTGAAAACCCCCCACAAACTTTCTCCTAAGCAAGTCAGATGGGTACAGTATTTCAAAAGATTTGATTTTGAACTACAATACATCCCAGGAAGAACGTCCTGGCTGATGCCCTGTCCCGCATGCCCCAATACAAAAACACCTGGCAGGAAGTGGTGAGTTTTGTCATTCCCAATAGGCAGCAACCAGATGGCAGGAGAAAAAGAGGAGCTCACCCCCCCCACCAATGCATTTGCACAACAGCTGAAGCAAGAGCTGCAAGTCAATACATGGTTTGTGGCTCGTCAGAAAAAGTTGACCATGAGGGAGGAGTTGGCAAGGAAGGGCTACAAATTACATGTCCCAGACCACCTGCGATTACAAGTCCTGCAATACAGCCACTATGTGAAGCAGGCAGGCCACTTTGGATTCCTGAAGACATTGCATCTCGCAAATCATCAGTTCTGGTGGCCAAATATGAAGAAAGACACTGAAAACTATGTGAGAAGCTGTGGTGTTTTTGTGACCAGCAAAAGATTACCAGGGAAGAGCCCAGGGCTGCTGCAGAAAGTGGCTGACCTGGCCAGACCCTGAGAAGAGATAGCCTTGAAATTTATAGTGGAGCTACCGGAGAGTGGGTGGAGCACCGTGATTTGGATTGTGATAGATCTGTTTTCCAAAAAGGCCTACTTCATCGCCTGTGCTGGCCTCCCCTCAGCCCAGAAACTAGTGAAGATGTTTTTGCAACACATCTACCGACTGCATAGAGCACCAAAACGCATCATTTCAGACTGTGGGGTTCCATTACTGCTACATTCTGGAGGGAGTTTGTGAGGATGATTGGGTCCTCCCAGGGGCTCATTTCTGCTTTTCATCCGAGTATGAATGGTTCTGCAGAATGAGCTAATGCCATAGTGCAGCAGAATCTGCGCTGTTATGTCAACTACTAACAAATGAACTGGGCAGAATTTTTGCGATTTGCAGAGGTGGCTTATAACAATGCAGTACACAGCAGTACTGGTTTCATTCCTTTTAAGTTAGCAACAGGGGTGGAATTCGTACCAATACCAGAGTGCCCACAGGAGCCTCCCTCATCAAGCACCCTAAGCGATTGGGTGAATTTGTTCCAATGGGTCTGGAGCGATGTGAAGAAGGCTTTAGCTAAGGCAGCCGAAAGTAGGGGATAATGTGTATCTGTCTACAAAGTATCTTAAACTGAGACAAAGTTGCAAGAAGTTAAGGCCAAAGTACACAGGTCCTTTCCCCATAGTGAAAGTCATTATCCCAGTGACAGTAGAGCTGAGACTACCAAGGTTGCTGAGTAAAGTGCACCCAGTATTCCATTGCAGCTTACTGAAGCCATACAAGGATTCCACACTGAGACCAGTAGGGGCGGCGGCTCCTGCCCCAATAGTGGTAGAAGGAGAAACACATTATGAACTTAAGCAAATCCTTGACTCCAGAATCCACAAAGGGAGGTTACGGTACTTAATCCAATGGGAGGGTTACCTGATGTCAGAATCTAGATGGGTGAAAGCCTAGCACATAAAAGCGGATCATTTGATAAAACAATTCCACACAAAGTACCCCCAGAAGCCAGGACCAGTATGAGGGAAAGATTAGCAAGCACTGATGTATATTCTTTTTGTTTTTTAGGTTCCTTTCCTTTCTAGGGAACTGCCAAGCTAC
>NW_015386485.1:356723-379505 GCF_001527695.2 Protobothrops mucrosquamatus
TCAGACAACAACACTGGCTCTGAGATTTCTTTTTATTATACACATTAGTCTCTGAAATGTTTACTTGCAACCACCCTCTAATAATAACATGGGAAGATCTTATTTTGCCACTTGCCTAATTGCATTCTTAGCAGAGTTGATGATAACAGCCCCGTAGTTATTTTCAAATTCAAGATATAGGATAGCTTTTACCATGCTGGCAGATCTATTTTTTATGTTTCACATGTTGCTGAATACTGTAGCAACCAATTACTTGGTTGTGCTTTAGTAAGACAATATTTTGGGTTTTTTATTTTTATGAGTTTTTCTCTTGCTTGGCCACACGTGAAAGGCAATATAGGCTCTGCATTTTAAGCTGAAATATCTCTCACTATTTGAATAAGGTTCCCAAAAGCAATGAATTATGAGGTACCTCATTGAAAACTCCAGTTGTATTATATTTAGGCTGCCATTCTAACTTATTTAACTAATTAAAAAGAAACATAACCACATTGGATCGATGGGCATATGAACATTTTCATCTTGAGATTTTCTGACCTCTCAGTCCCTATCAAACTGTTCTTTGTGGTTTGGAAATATTTTGGGGTGAATAACTCAAAACTTTAAAGGAAAATTTAAGTCTCTATGAGTGTTTTGTTTCTTCATACACACAGGAAATCCTATTGAGAACATCCATCCCAGTTTATTAGAACAGCCATCTTCATTCTGCTGGCTAGGATAATGGGTTTTGTAAATCAGCACACGTAAAAGACACCAGATTATGAAAAACAGATTCTGAAAAGAATTTGCATGTGCATATGTTTTAATAGAAAGAAAAACATGATAATGTTTGCTTGTAGTGTTATGGCTTTATGGTTTTTCAAATTAGTTGTTTCTTTTATCAAGGCCTATGCCTGAGTAAACTAGTTGGTATATTTTCTCTCTTCTTGACTGTGCATAACCTCTAGAGGAAAGTCAAACCTGAAAGGAAAAGAAAAGACACCTTTAATAGATAATGCATCCGATGTATAAAACCACTTAAACTTTAGTACAGATTAAAATAAATGCTGTAAAAGTATAATTGTGGCAATGTTGGGTGAAAAAGAAGACATAGAGCAAAAGAAAAGGACATTTATACTCAGTGATGGCCATGGGAGGTATGATAAGAGCCAATGGACTAATCATTTTATGGGAACAGGAATCTGCAACTGATCATAGTTTACGGGTCAGATCATTGGGTACCACAGCCTCAATATTGTTGATTACTGCCAGACCAATACAAAATATGACTTTATCCTTTCATGATTTGATAGCAATAGCAATAGCACTTAGACTTAAATACCACTTCACAGTGCTTTACAGCCCTATCTAAGCAGTTTACAGAGTCAGCATATTGCCCCCAACAATCTGGGTCTTCATTTTACCAACCTTGGGAGGATGGAAGGCTGAGTTAACCTTGAAGTCAGTGAGAATTGTACTGCCAAACTGCAGGTAGCCGGCAGTCAACAGAAGTAGCCTAGAGTACTGCATTCTAACCACTGTGCCACCATGGCTCATAGCAGATGCACATGCAAATCTGGCTTGTATCAGAGATCCAGCTGTATGGATGTGAGGATTTCTGAAATATGTCCACCAGATTTCTAAATGTTCCAACAGCTATGATTCCATAGTAGAGGAGAAGACTTGGTGATGATGCGATCTGGTTTGAAACCAAAAGTACTATCCTCAGGTAGCTAAATATGAATGTTATTCTGTGCCTGGATGGAGCTATCCTAGAGAAGGAGAATAGTTTAGGTGAGCTCAGGAGTTCATAGCTTCCTTAGCTAGTTTGGAAATTTTGAGACTAGGCATGCTGGTCCTTCCATTTACCTCAGAGGAGATATGACATGATCTGGAATATAATAGAATAAAGCTGGAAGGGACCTTGGAGGTCTTCTAGTCCAGCCCCCACTCAAGCAGTAGAACCTATACCATCTCAGACAAATGACTGTCTAGTCTCTACTTAAAAACCTCCAGTGATGGTGTGCCCACGATTTCTGGAGGCAAGCTGTTCCACTGGTTAATTGTCCTCACTGTTAGGAACTTTCTCCTTAATTCCAGGTTGCTTCTCTCTTTGATCAGTTTCCAACCATTGTTTCTTGTCCTGCCCGCTGGTGCTTTGGAGAATAATTTGACCTCCTCTTCTTTGTGGCAGCCTCTCAAATACTGGAATACTGCTATCATGTCACCCTTATTTCTTCTTTTCTTTAGACTAGACAAATCCACGTCCTGTAGCCATTCATATGTTTTAGTCTCCAGGCCTTGGATCATCTTAGTTGCTCTTCTCTGAACTTTTTCCAAGGTCTCAACATCTTTTTTGTAATGTGGTGACCAAAATTGGTGCAGTATTCCAGGTGTGGTCTCACTAGGGTTTCATAAAGCGGTACTAATATTTTGCATGATCTTGATTCTATGCCTCTGTTTACACAACCCAGGATTGTATTAGCTTTTTTGGCTGCTGCTGCACACCGCTGGCTCATAGTCAAGCGATCATTCACTAGGACTCCAAGGTATCTCTCACAGTTACTGTTTTTAAGCCGAGTCTCGCCCAATTTGTACTTGTATCTTTGATTTTTCCTATCTAAATGGGGATGCTTCTGGTTGGGTTGGTCAGAAGAGGTTTGTTAGTTGTATGCTGCTTCTTTCTCTGAGTATTGTGTTTCCTTTTATGTGCAACATACCTCCATTTATTTTCCTCCAAGGGTTTATCAGTAGGGTCAAATCCTCTGGGAGTTATTTGTTCATTTTTTGGTTTGGTTTGGGTAGAGATTTCTTTTGTATGTTGGAGTTTGGCTAGGTTTGCCTCCAACCCAAGATTGCATTAGCTTTTTTGGCGGCTGCTGCACATTGCTGGAAATTGAGGACATTGTGATGACCCAGGGCACAGCACAGAGGCAATGCAGTCAGCTGCAATTCAAACCACCCTTTAATTGCTACAAATTTTCCCCAAATCCTCCCACATTTCTGGCAAGCCCCAGAACAAACACACTCAAACACACAGACCTTCAGCAGCCTCTGACTGCAAGTAGTTTCACATACAGTTAGATTAGAAGAGTAATTTACTCAAGGCCATGTAGATAACAAGGAATGAAACATACATCCAAAATCTAACAAGTCTGTGGAAATACAAGCTTACCTGAGCAGTTTCAGAAGAGAAGCCAAAATACAATTCAAGGTCTTTGAACACAAATCAAGTTTGTCAGTCAGTCCAATGGTCAGAGTTTCAGGGTTTCCAAGCAGAAATCACAACACCGAACAAGAGATCAGAGAGTGGTTTCCAAGATCAGCAACAGCACACAAAACTCCAAGAAATCAGTGTTTGTTCCCGACAAATGCCCCTCCCCACAGTGTCTCCTTAAGTCTCAGGCTCCAGGTGTTTCTTGTGGAGAGGGGCAGGGTGCTCTCCTCACGAGTAGTTGAGCCTGCCTGCGTTGTTCCCTCCTTCTCTCCACTCTCCATGCGCTAGGATCAGGAGGAGGTGGCCATTGCTCATTGCCTGAGCACTGTCTCTCCTGTTCCTCCTGTCCCAATCCTGAAAGGCCCTGGCCTGCCTCAGCTTGCTCTTCCCCACATTCCTCTGAAGCCACAGACACCTCTCCCTCAACCTCCATAGGGTCCCATTCCAGCTCATTGTCCTCAGCAGATTCAGGCTCTGACAGAGGCGTGAGAGACATGGTCAAAAGCTCTTTGCCATGATCAGATTACTTTTTGATTTGCATGTATGTCATTGGCATGCTAAACCTCTGTAGGACTGATGAATCAATTAATAACAAAATAATTTTTGAGGCTACTTGTTTCCCAGTAATCATATGGGCAGCTCAACCATGGACCTCATTGATCTCTTTCATAGATAACAAGGATATTAAATAAAATTGCTCTAAATGACTTCTCAGATGATCATGGCAAACTCATTGACTCTCTGAAGAGCTTTCAGAAATCAATCAAGCAAGTAGAAATATGGGTTCTTGTCAGCTTTCATAAATAGGCCAGACCTAGAAATCAACTCCAAAGAAGTCTAAATATATTTTTATTGAAATTGTCTATAATAGCAGAATCTTGAAAGTCTAATTGTATTATAACTTATCCTCCTTCTCAATGAATTAGGGAGGTGTCTTTCTGAGTTGCTTCCAAATGTTATCTCACTGTTCTGGACTTTAAAAAGTGTTTTACTTGCCTGGGCAATTGTTCCTGTGTATCTCTGTAAAAATTATCTTCTTTATTCTCTACCACAGTGGTGGAAGAAAACCATGAGTGAAAGTGGCTATGAATAATTATGCATATATATTTAGAAGTATAGCACAGACTCCTGGAGGAATGGGATTGTCTGGACCCTGTTCAATTAAGTTTCTGCCCCAAAGCATAGAGTAGAAAGAACTTTGATAAATCTGGTGGTTTACTTTTATCACAACATAAAGGGATGTTATTCCTTATGGCATGGTTGTCAAACCAATCGTGTCACATGACATATTGTGATGTATCACAATGTTTTTTGCCTTTGTGGAGCCAGAATGGGCATGGCCTCCATGTGACACATCCAGTCCAAGGGCCACCAGTTTGATATCCTTGCCTTATGGTCTTATTAGACCTCATGGTGGATACCAGGAACAATACCATTGATCACAGTTTCCTTCTGGAGTGCCCAAAAGGATTGTTCTGCAGTGCTTTCATCCTTCCCCTAGTAGACAGCATTGGTTGATATATTTAGGGGAAGAATTGTAAAATCAAAGATTGTTCTAACATAGTGTCAGAGGTTTAACCCTCTCTGCCATTGCAGCAGCAAGTGGAAGCTTAGGCTAAAAGGACCTTTTCTTAGCTTTATCTGTTATTATAACAATCACAGCCTATTTGAATCAGACACTCAGACTGCAGTGATTCATATCCTTGTTATCTCACATAATGCTGTAATAGAAACTTCAATAGCAGATTTGGTTCATATAGTCTTTATGCTACAGTCAAAGCATTGACTCCTGATTTACTTCCAGATCCACTAAAGTGATAAGAGATGATCCAATAAGTATGCAGGTGCCTACCATGTAGTGATAGGCTTGGGCACATCTATTGCATAATCTTGTTTGAAAATATCTGGCCTGCTGTGTGTGCTCCAATGGATGGCATTGGAGGACACCAGGATAAATGAAATCAAGAATTTGGGGGTCTATCAAGATGTCTTCTCTGTGGAACATCTTGCCTCCTGAGGAGCAGAATGTTCTGACCCTCTTCACTTTTCATAAATTGTTTTATACCTGGCTGCTTGCTTAATGGTATTAGAACTGCCTATTTAATGTTTGGATACTATCTGATTTTATTGCTTCTGATTTCATTGTTTTTATTGTTTTCTTCTTTGATTGAAAAAAAACACCTCAGGTCCTATAGAAATAGGTGATATATACAGTGCTGTAATAAATAAATCTTACAGCATAAAATCCAGTGTTGTAAATACTTATCTACTCAATAGAACTCAAGAGTAGGCAAGATGATTTAGGCATATGCGGAATACTTGGAATGATTGACCTATTTATGAGAATCTATGAGCATGGTCACTGACAAAATTGTCATATACCAGAAGGAAAACTGGAAAGCTTGTTCCCACCACCTGCTCTAGCCTCTCAGGGTGTCTTCCACCAACCCAAGTTATCCTGGGATACACGTCTAAACAAGCCACCAGCTGCAGACAAACATTATTTTAATTTTCTAAGAATGCCTTGTGGATCTACATGAAGCTTGGAGGCATTTTGTAAATGAAAATTATGCTAAATCTAACTCTTTATTTTGCAGTATGTCAATTTCCCAGACAATTTTTATAATTAAAATGAACTTTTGAAAAATATACTCAGATGGGACATAGAGCTTTCCTGGTGGCAAGGGTGATGTTCATGGATGCATCCCTTCCTTGTAACTCCCTAATGTATAACCTTCTGAAACTGGAAATGGTCTGTGTGGTTTTATACCCTGTCAGGATGGTAAGTGTTTCCTTCAGAAAAATTCATGCTCCAAAAGCCAGAGTTGCCCAGATTGCTTTTATGACAATCTGACTACAACTGGTTTCAAACTTGTATGAGATTCCCTTGGGAAAGATGCATGTTACTTACATTAAGAGAGAGAAAAGCAAATCAAGTGAGTTTTGAAATATTGATTGGAACTGTCTGTAATTCAAGGAAACTGAGCCCCTTCGCCCCAAAAAATCAAGATAAGGTTTATTGGAAAAAGTCAATTGATGAATTTGGAGAGAGAGAGAGAGAGAGAGAGAGAGAGAGAGAGAGAGAGAGACAGAGACAGAGACAGAGACAGAGACAGAGACAGAGACAGAGACAGAGACAGAGACAGAGACAGAGACAGACAGATAGACAGAGACAGAGACAGAGAACCAATGCACAAGTTGTCAGAGGGAAGAAGGAGAAAAAGAATTCTTGATCCTACTGAGAAAAAAATGAATTTCTTTGTGCAGGACCAAAGGATTAATTAATGCTTTCACAAATAGAAAATTGGCAGGTGGCCCTTCTAGTGTCTCCAACTTTCTCTGTTAAGCTAAAGGATGACATGTTCTAAACAAACCAGGTATGCTGGTATTCTATTTATCATGTGCTTCCTCAGAATCAGTTGCATTCTGGAAATGCTAAACACACTGTCCTTACAATCTGAAGTGTAGAGTTTTCTCTATTTAAAAAGAGAACCTGACTTTTTGAAAATAAATAAATGAATAAGTAAAATAGTTAGACTCACACAAATGATACCAGTAATAGGAAAGACCCTGCACATTAGCTAATAGATTTCTAAAGAAACATTCCTATCTTTTTATGGCATATTAAACAAGTCTGCAAATAAGCTGTCATACCTCCTCCTCCATTCTAGTTATCCAGTACTTGGTTCAAGAGAGTCTTTGCAGTACATGATTTTTGGCAGAGAAGCTCTGACTTAGCATAATGTCCAAGTCGCTGCCTTGGTCTCAGACATATCTAATACCTCAACATATATTTATAATCTCCTGAATATTTCATTGAGTGAGAATTCATGGACTGGAACATTTCTATAGAGTTTTCTTCTTCTCCTTCATCTCTATAAATTATGTACTGGAATCAATATAGCTTTAGTGTCTCTACATTTCACTTTTTCTTGTAGGGATCAGCACCAATCAAAAACGATGAGGGAGATAAAGACAGCAAACAGCAGAAATGTATCTTTTTGTAACATTTCCATCCATGCATGAGCCAAAGAAAACGTCAACTTTGGAACCTCAATATGTTTTTTGTCTTGAATTCTTTTGAGGAACAACCAATAGCATCAATCCATCAATCAGTCTTTAATTTTCTGTCACTTATCCCTTTTTCTCCAGCAAAAACATAAATGCAGATGCCATCCCCTTAAGTGTGGTTTCCTTGAACCATTAACTCTGCTGGAAATCTTCCATGCTCCTTCTGAAGACAGACAAATACATTAGTTTAGTGATAAGAATGTTTGTGGCTTCAGAGCACTTTAAGCTACAAGTGCAAAATTGTAAGAGTGGTATCCTGCTATTATAATAGAAGTGGGAAAAATGAAAAAATATACCTTCATTCACAATCACACCACTACATTTTTCAAACTCACAAAAGGATTTAAAAGTACTCAGCTTCTACATACAACTCACCAAATCTAAGTGCTGGTAATGGAAACAAGTGAATATTGTTTTCTTCTTCATACCTACTTCTAATACTGTATCATTCTCTTTTCCCCCTGTGTTTTTCCTACATAAAATTTTAGATTGTGAAAGTAGATACCTGCTGATTGAGAGGCAGGCTATGGAGTGTCATTCTGGGCCATTGCAAAACAGAAGACACTCCCAAATGATACCCAGAGAAAGTACCATAGAATCAAGATCACGTGAACTATTAATACCACTTTACAATGCCTTGGTAAGACCACACTTGGAATACTCCATCCAGTTTTGGTCACCACGATGTAAAAAAGATGTTGAGACTCTAGAAAGAGTACAAAGAAGAGCAACAAAGATGATTAGGGGACAGAGAAGAGCAACAAAGATATAAGGAAAGGCTGCTGGAATTGGGTATGTCTAGTTTAATGAAGAGAAGGACGAGGGAGGACATGATAGCAGTATTCCAATATCTCAGGGGCTGCCCCAAAGAAGAGGGAGTCAAGCTATTCTCCAAAGCACCTGAAGGCAGGACAAGAAGCAACGGATGGAAACTAATCAAGGAGAGAAGCAACCTAGAACTAAGGAGAAACTTCCTGACAGTTAGAACAATTAACCAATGGAACAACCTGCCTCCAGAAGTGGTGAATGCTCCAACACTGGAAGTTTTTAAAAAGAGACTGGACAGCCATTTGTCTGAAATGGTACAGGGTTTCCTGCCTGAGCAGGAGGTTGGGCTAGATGATCTCCAAGGTCCCTTCCAACTTTATTATTATTATTATTATTATTATTATTATTATTATTATTATTATTATTATTATTATTATTATTATTATATTATTATTATTATTATTATTATTATTATTATTATTATTATTATTATTATTATTATTATTATTATTATTTATTTATTATTAATTATTAATTATTATTATTATTTCACTTTAAAAATGATAGAACTTGCAGATAATTAAGCCAATTAGATGTCGTCTTCCATTAGATGTTGTCTTTTCAGGTGAATTTCCAATAAAAGCATTAGAAGATAGATAACCTATTCCCTTTCAGTATCTCCACTGGTTAAAATAGGACTGGCAATGTAACTGTCCTAAAATATAACCATTTGACTAGTTGTGGATGCTTCTTGGTTTGGTCATGTAACTGTCAATGCTGCAAATACTGTATATTCTTGCTTTGACAAAATATGCAGAACTGTCTGGTATTTTTAGAGTTAATTCAGTTGGTGGTGGTGGGGAGGAGAAAGATAGGACTGCGGGTGGGAAGAGACCAGAAGAGAACCTCTGCCCTTCCACCTGATAGGAGAACATGATATATGACAGCAAATTTAGGGAGGGAACATGCTGGTAAATTAATTGCTCAGAGGAAGAGAATTTTAGACCTTAGCATCAACTCCTTGTGCCTGTGCTGACATTTTGTAACAATAAATTACTTTTAGGAAAATCAATGCCTGGAAGTTCTTTGAAGTCATTAGCCGGAACCATAACATCAACTGTATTACTCTGCAAGCTGCATTGGTTGCTGGTTGGCTTCCAGGTGCAACTCGAGGAAATGGGTGTCACCTGTAGAGCCCTGCATGACTGAGGTCCTGCTTATTTATTTCTCTTGTTTCTAACTGACTGAAAAGATCTAAAACTTGAGATGTGTATCTTCTTGGTAACTACACCTCCCCTGTGAGCTAGTATACTTCCTGAGATTCATATAACAGTAACCGTGTTGCACTTCTGTGAAGTTATAAAAACTTGGCAGGATTTTCAGATAGGATGGAGTAATCTATCCCCTGCTGGTAGTTTGTGTGGTTATTCTCCTCATATGTACCATGAAGTTTCTTGATGTTTCTATGAGGCATGCAGTAGGACACCCCAAGGCTCAGTCTTAGGCTCAGTACTTTTCACTATTTTCATCAATGATTTAGATGAGGGGATAGATGGGGAACTCATCAAATTTGCAGATGACATCAAGCTGACAGGAATAGTCAACACTCCAGAAAGTAGGCTTAAGATACAGAAGGATATTGACTGACTGGGCCCTATCTAACAAAATGAAATTCAATGGTGAAAAAAGTAAGGTTCTACATTTAGGCAAGAAAAATGCACAGGTATAGTACTATAGGTGGTACCTAGCTCAATAGTAGTAATTGTGAGAGAAAACATGGAGTCCTAGTGGATAATCACTTAAATATGAGCCAGTAGTGTGCTACAGCTGCCAAAAAAGCCAACACAATCCTAGGCTGCATTAACAGAGGGATAGAATCAAGATCACATGATGTGTTAATACCACTTTATGTCTTGGTAAGACCACATCTAGAATATTGTATCCAGTTATGGTCACCACAATGCAAAAAAATAATAATGCTGAGACTCTAGAGAGAATGCAGAAAAGAGTAACATTAGGGGATTGGAGGCTAAAACATATGACAAAAAGTTGCAGGAATTGAGTATGTCTAATTTTAATGGGGGGGAAAGGACTGGGGGGGGACATGATACCAATGTTCCAATATCTAAGCGGTTGCCACAGAAAAGAGGAAATCAACCAATTCTCCAAAACATCTGAAGGCAAGACAAGAAGCAATGGATGGAAACTAATCAAGGAGAGAAGCAACCTAGAACTAAGGAGAAATTTCCTGACAGTTAGAACAATTAATCAATGGAACAACTTGCCTCCAGAAGTTTTGAATGCTCCCCCAATGGAAGTTTTTAAGAAGAGATTGGATAACCATTTGTCTGAAATGATATAGAGCTTCCTGCCTGAGCAGGGGGTTGGACTAGAAGACCTCCAAGGTCCTTTCCACTCTGTTATTCTATTTTGATTTGCTTTTTGCTGGTATTTTTTATGTTTTAATGCTATGAAAAGGGGGCTCAGTTATACGAGAGACCATCTTGTCCAATTGGATCTACCCAACTAGTAGGAGCCAATTAAGTGGCCCTGCTCCAGACCCACAATTAAACTGTTATTTTTTTGAGACTCCAAAAATGTGCCTTTTCTGTCACAGTGCCTGCCCTCTGGTATGAAGTTTCCCCTGAGATCTAGATGACTCCTACCTTGATGGCATTCTGAAAATCTTAAAGATAGAGCAGATGGAACCCCTTGTTAGATGTGTTTGTCTTGTTTTGCCATTTGTGGTCCATATTTACCATTTCCCCCCTTATTGTAATTTATATTTATCTTTGCCAGCTGGCCAGAGTTGGTCTGGAGTCAAAGGCTGCTGAAATTGAATTAATAGTTGTGTAAGTCACTTAGAGTCAGTCTGTGACAGCCTCAAAGTTGATAAATAAATAAAGATAAATAAATAAATACATTTTTCCTTGCTCCTTTGGTATCCCCCTATTTCTTGGGAGAGGAAATCTAGTAAAATTCCATCACTACTGGATTCAATTGAAAAGATATATTGTGCTCTCAGTCAATTATTTCCCAGATACCCTTTGAATTTGATGAGAATAGAAATCAATCCAGAGATAGTTCATGAGCCCTCTGGGCAGAACAAATCTTTGCATCTATTTGACTAGAAGAGGAAAGAAAATACAGTACATTACTAATTGATTTACAATTCCAACCACCCGTTTCATTGAGTATATGAGTGAGACAAAACAATGTATTTCTCCATTTTATTCAATAAATTTTCTTTTGTAACACTCTCTGCAAAAGTATCTAGTTCCAATAAATAAAAGAAGCTTTTGCAGCTGGCTATTCATTCATTCATTTATTACCTAGAACAGGGGTGTCAAACTGCCGGCCCATGGGCTGGTTGCATCATGTGGAGACTGTGCTCACCCCAGCTCAGGCAATGCAAAAAAAGTCACGATACGTCACAAGACGTCACATGATGCGGCGAATTTGACACCCATGATCTACAATCTAGACCTGCTTTGGTAGCAAGGATTAGACAGCATTTTAGTTACTGTTTATTTCCAAAACTCAGTGTGTCAACAATTCTAAAATCAGCAAGCATAATCAGATATATCATTTTGATATCTATTAATTTTGTGCTACCAGGAGTGGGCAACTTCTGCCCAGTAGGACACATAATCCCTAGGCCAGGTTTTGGTAGTTCCTTGCCCCTCCAAAATATCATTCCTGAAATTTGGCAGCAAGCCACTGAATAACATTTTTGAATTAAATAAGAATGCTGGGTGTCTTTCATTAATGTGGCAAATTTTGTTTAAAAAAGTACTTCATAATGAGATATTTCTTTTTACCTTAGACCAGTTTTCTTCCTATAGTGTTCTCCCCTGTAGTGCTTGCAGGTGTGTGGATTTCAGCTCTAAAATCCCCAGCTAATTCTGATAACTGAAGGACATGAAGTTGAAGTTAAGCATATCAGAGAAAATAACAGGTTTTGAATGACCAGTTAAGCCAGTTCAAATGGACTGCCTAAACTTCTTAATCAGAAAGGAACTTACTTTTGTAGTAAGTAACTTACTTTTGAGAAGTGTAATCTTGTTCTGGCTTCGGGGAGGGGAAAAAAAGAATGGGATGGCCAAAAGCTAAATTTGATTTTATTTAAATTTGATTTGTCCAGTATGCAGCAGAATCCATCTCTGCTCTCAGCTATCTCTTCCTAGCAAGAAACTATGATAAGAAAGAAAGCTTGTGACATTTTTTACTACCATTACTTCATTCATGGGTGTTTTCTTAACAAAGAAGAGCAATTTCATCCCAAAACCTAGAATCCATTTATGATGGTTGAAAGACTTGTTGAAAGCCAAACTTTCCAGACATGGAAGATGCCAGTATTGAATACTTTTCCCTGAACCATCCACAATTATTTTAACCATTCAACATTCCGTTTTTAACTATTGGCTCATATTTATAAGGCATTTTTCAGTTGTATTGCAGTGAATAAGAAATGCTATATGATTGCATCTCTTGATTCTTTTCAAAACTACCACGGTATAGTGCATTTTGCAAAGTGATTAAAAAATCCCTTTGGGGATACAGTTGGATCATGCATCTTTCTGACTCAAAATATTTTACACTTCAACAAAGATCAAAATGACACAAATTTTCAAGATGGTTGGAGCAACAGCGCGAAAGGGAAATGAAGGCTGAATAGATTTGTGAACAAGAATTGCACCACAGATGGGCAAAAGATGAATGGTAAAGATTTGAACCAGAGGTCAATTTGCACATTTGACTTTGTTGTTGAAATGTACTAATTCAATCATTCCCTGGCCAAAATTGCTTTCAGATTTTCTGACACTTGAGGTGAGAAACATGCAGAATCCCTTGTAATAATCCTAACATAGTTATAGAAAGAAAAAAACCTCACAAGTAATCCTGTGGCAAAAATAAAGGAAATCGCTGATGCTGCCCACAAAAATGGACAATGATTTAATTATTGTAAGCTGTCTAGAGTCAGCAACAGGTGAGATGGGCTGCAGATAGATAGATAGATAGATAGATAGATAGATAGATAGATAGATAGATAGATAGATAGATAGATAGATAGATAGATAGATAGATAGATAGATAGATAGATAGATAGATAGAATCAATGAATCATTGAATAAAAGTAACATGGCTCTAATTATTTAGTATCCATCTCTCACTTACTGCAACCCTCTATGCCACAAAAAAAGGTACAGCTTCTGACCCCAAAATGTTTTCCATCCTAGTTTAGCTTGTGTGTTTTAGAAGTAAGGAAGGAAAAAGGAATTATTTCCCTGGAATGATACAAGGATGTTTTTGGAGGAAAAATGCCAAAATCTTTCCCCTTTTAAAAACTTTGAGAATGATAAAACTTAGAGAATGATAAAATTATCGTCAATTTTCTGCAGTTATGGTAAAAGGTTTTGGGATAGAGGGTTGCTGTAGGTGAGAGATGGATGCTAAATGATTAAAGCCATGCTACTTTCTTTCTTTCTTTCTTTCTTTCTTTCTTTCTTTCTTTCTCTTTCTTTCTTTCTTTCTTTCTTTCATGCATGTATTCATTCATTCAATCAATGAATCAATCAATCTATATGCAGCCCATCTCACCTGTAGCTGACCCTAGACCAGAGGGCCCCAACCTTTTGGGCACTAGGGACTGGTTCTGTGGAAAAAGATTTTTCCTTTTGGGACTTTGCTTATTTGTGCAGACCAGTTGTAGGCATGCCGCGGCCCAGTACTGTTCCACGGACCAGGAGTTGGAGACCCCTGCTCTAGACAGCTTACAATAATTAAATCATTGTCCATTTTTGTGGGCAGCATCAGGGATTTCCTTTATTTTTTCCATAGGACAACTTGTAAGTTTTTTTTATTTCTATACTGTAACTATGTTAGGATTATTACAAAAGATTCTGCATGAACTACACACACATAAACACACACACCCAGAAGGATCTTGGAGCCATTAATGACTCATGGCCCACAAATTGTTCCTCCCTGATCTTATGCTGCCTTTTAAATCTGAATTTAGTGATGCTTGCAAATTCAAGACAGCCCTCTGTTTTTTTTTAGCAACAGTCTGATGATAAGTTTAATGTGAACTCTGCTTTCTTTTAGGCACTGATCATAATCATGAATACTGTACATTGCCATTTTCTCATTCAGGCACTCACTGTTGTTGCCATTGTAAAGCTTAAGTGAGGGCTACAGAATGAATGTTTGGTGGAATAAATGCTTTGAATGCAATTTTATCTTCGGCACACTGTTCTGAAAGTCTAGTTTCTGGCATCATTACTCAGTTATGCCTTATTACTTATTGCAGTAAGATCATTTGTAAACTGTTCAGCCTGAACAAAGCTATTAAAATCAGGTCCTAACTGAACCAAAGAAAAGTAGGAACATGCATGTTGTGAGCTGTTCAGAAGCATAGCTGGTTATTGAAGAGGAGTGAGACAACATGCCTGGCATTTTGTTCACCTACTTGAACAAGATTAATACATGGCCTGCATTTCACAACAGAGCAGCAAGTCATTTTAATACACATACAGACCTGTGTCTCTGTATGTGCAGGGATGAGTCCATATGAAGGACAGGAATGGTGCTAGCATGGCAGTGATTCTAAGAAAAAGGACATTGCTAACTCAGTGATAACCTAATAAATGACAGGAACATATTACCAGAACTATTAATACTCCAGTGTTTTAACTATAGAGATTCTCAGTTATCCAGGTCATAGTTATCCCAAAGATGATTTTTCACGAGGCAACTGGACTTTCGTGTTTTTCTTTGAAGACATTTCACTTCTCATCCATGGAGCTTCTTCAGCTCTGAGCTAAAAAAGCTTCTTGGTTGAGAAGTGAAACATCTTCAAAGAAAAACAAGAAAGTCCAGTTGCCTCGTGAAAAACCATTTTTGGGACTCCAGTGTTTATGTACTTAGCACTAATACAATGGAGGAAAACATAAACAAAATGCAGAATCAAGAAAAGAGACAGAGTATTAATGAATGGGTGACTGCAATGCAAAGTTGGAAGAAGAGAAGAATCTGGAATGAAAGGAAGATTTCACTAAGGTAACTTTAATAATTATTATTACAAGTAAATATTGGTTAATAAAGATTTGCAAATACTTTTTTGTTTATTTCTAGAGCCTGCTTGAAGAATCATAAAGTGGATAGCTCCAGATGTACATCATCAAAATCAAACAGACTATATAATAAGAAACAGAAGTTGGAGAAGTGCAATGCAGGACATTTCCAGATGTAGGTTGTGTAACGGGCTATGAATTATTGATGTCAATTACACAGGTTAAAGTAGGTAAATTAAATAAAAAGAGGTACTAGATATGACTTTCAGAACATACAGTCAGAAAATTAGATTAGTGTAAATAACAGGTATAATATTCTTAAATTGTTAAAAAAAATGAAATTGAGCTATAGGAAAAGATAGGAAACAGACATTTAAAAATTTACAAAATTTCAAAGAGCATATAAATGACTTTTAGAACATGCTATCTTGATGTCAGGGTGAAATAGGAGATGGAAGTCCTAGACCACAAGAAAGTCATATCACATCAGAACACAAATTTTGAATATCAAACAAGAAAGGACAAGAAAAAATACATTAATCAAGAATGTCAAAAGTTACAGGAATATAACAAACAGTAAAAGAGATATATTTCTAAGAAGAGCATAGAAATCACAGGAAAATTTACAGCTAAAGTAAGAATACTCAAAAGTAATCATGAAAAAGATCTGATAGAGGTCACTATGGTTAAAGGAAAATGGAAGGGTTATACCGAAATATTTTATAAAAAGGATTATAGAATGACAGAAACATTTGTAGAGAGAAAATATATTCAAGAACTGACTCCATTAGTTAGTAAGATGTGACAGGCAATAAATCAGCTGTCAACTAGTAAAGCACAAGGTGAGATGAAATACCTATTAAACTGTTTAAACTACAGGAGAAAAGACAGTTAAAGTGCCAATCACTCTATGTCAACAAATATGAAACAACCTATGCAGCCCAGAGAACAGAAAAGATTGATGTATATACCTATACCAACATAGGAGATTCAAGATAAAGTACAAAGTGTTGGACTATTGTACTAATTCCTTACACAAACAAAGTTTTGTTTAACACAGTACAAGAGAGAAATATACTTAAATTACAATTAGGAAATTACAGAGAAGACAAAGGAAAGCCAGCTGAGATAACTGAATATGGATAATTTATGCAGAATATACAATATTTTAAAAAAATTGGATGGGCTAGAATGCCTGATTATTCTTCTGTAGAACTTTTACAATGAACAAGAAGCTATTTCAAAAATTGATGTTAGAGAAACAGAGAGATTCAGAAAACAAAAGGAACGGAGTCATAGGTGTCTATTTTTCTGATATAGATTTAATTTATGTTCAGGATATATTGTAAGAGTGGTAGGATTGGAGTTAATGACAACTGGAATTAAAATAGGAGGTCGAAGTATTAACAATGGGATATATGCAGATTACAATACTTCATTCACCGAACAGTTTTTTAAAAGATTTCAGAGAGCTCATTTTAGAAATAAAAATGGGATGTACAAACCCCATTAATGTTAAATATTAAGTATTAAATATTAAGAAATAAAGGCAAGAACAACCTTCATGCTCAGTGAACTTAACTAATAACAACAGGTGGTACATTTTGTTTTATTTTTTCTTGAATTCAAGAGCAGAGAAAGATGAGCAGTATGCGAACGAGGTAAAGAGGGAATCAACCCTAATTATGACAAATTTAGACAACACTGTGAAAGCTTATTTCAATAACAACAAAGTTCAGAATAATTAAATAGTGACTCTGCAGTAGTAATGTAGAACTATAAAAACCATATATATATGGTTATCAGAAGTTAAGCCTGACTCAGTGGACCAAACCAATTAACTTATAGAGCTGTTGCCACTGAGTTGGTATTTCCATTGAATAGAGATCCTTGAAGCTTTGATTTACATGGCATAGGAACTGTCCAGCTGCTGAATAATTCAGATAATTAACTGGTTTCTTCTCACAGTAATGTGAAAATAAAATTAAGCGCACTGTTAAAAATCCCCTCATCATCCCTTCACTAGAATATAAAGAACAGCAGGAGAAGGAAATGAATAAGAAATAATTCTAGTTTGGGTTTGGACCACATGAGAGTAAAAAATTAACCATGAGTAGATTCTTACAACTGCCAATCTATTACACTCCCTTCTAGCTTTGGGGACTTCTTTTGCATTTCTGCTTTTTCATCCTGTGCTTAGTTTTCTGCTTTCTGGATTTATGCAACGTAACATTTTGTACTCCTAGTTTCTTCTTATGGGGCATTATTTGCTATATTTGCATAGCAAGTTCAGAAAGTTCTCAAGCCACAGTATAGGAATCCAGCTCTGCAGAAATCAGATCATGCTGAAGTTCAGAAACAATTCCTTATTGTGTAACTTCCTAGAGTCATGAGAAAATGGGGGCAGGGGAAGAGACAATTATCTGAGTTGGCTATTCATCAGTGCACCCAAGGGACATTTGCTGGTTGGTTAAATAATACAGTAGCATGCCTTGCCAGTCTTGATTGGGGTAGGTTTCTTTCTTGATAGCTCCTTTATAAGATATTGGGGGTTGTTTTTGCTTATTGTTTCATCAAATAAACCAATGAACTAATATCAAGAACCCAAATGCTACATATATTCTCTACTATTAAAACCAAAATGCCCAGAAGTACAATATACTCTCCTCTAGCAAAATAGGAACTTGTACATCTATTCTTCCTGTTGCATTGATGTGGCAACAATCACCTAGACCAGTAGTAATCCAGTGCACACAAACATTTGACATAAATCAGGCTGAGATTTAATAAGTAAATTAGCCATAATGCAGGAAATACATGGAAATCTCTAAACATTTAAGAATTAAGGCAAATGAAGACTGAAATGGCAGTGGCCTTGGTTCATATTTCTTTATTCCTTTTGGCTTCCTCCTTCTCATTTCATCCCACTGTCAGAGAGATTTATTCCTGAGCCAAAAAAAGAAAAGAAAAATGAAGAAAAATGAATTACAACCTAGCAGTATCTCAAGTCACAAATATCATGGAACCTGAGCTGTTTCATTCTCTAGAAAGCTCTTTACCTGGAATGTATTGCTAAGAATATTTTTGCAAGCTCTTCAGCTGCTCCATAGGGATTTATCTATGCCATCACAATATATCGAACAATTTATTGTAATTTATGTGGATGAATATCTCCCCTCTTTGTCTTCTGTACAAGCATCTTTGTTAATGAAGAACACATGTGGCTTGTGAACTTAAGCCTGGGATATAAAAATCTCTTCCTTGGATATTTATCATCAATATGATCTCTCTCTTTTTTTTGCACAAATGGAAGAAAAAGAAACACATTAAAACATATTTTTCCAAAATTTTCCAGTGAAAGCAAATAGATAACCACTGGTTTACTCTTTGTTTTGCTTTACTTAATTTACTCCCAGCCAAAAAGCCCCAAAAAGCTTTGTGTGAAGTCATGGTCATACTGGAACTCATCCCTAGAAGTTATTTGACTACCAGTCTTAGAATCTCTACATATTGTTCAATATATTTTTCCTTTCCTAAATAAACCCTTCTCAGTCCCATCTCATCTAAGAGCAGTGCATTGGATTAGAAAAGAAGTTATTTTACTTCTACGCAGGGTTAAGCCTTGCATCTAGACACAAAAAGCCTTAGCAGATAATAAGGTTTATGAAAAGACTTGGGTCTTCTAGGAAATTTAAATTCATCCTGTAGAATGTTGCTTCTTTTGTCAAAATGACAGTACAATATGGTGACACATGTAGAAAAGAGTGCTGCAGAAAAATGCCCACTTAAGTAAGGAACCAAGCATCTGGACATAGATTCAACCAATATTTTATTGACATGAACAGCTAGAGTGACTGCTGGGCTCCTGGCCACAAGAGTGCAAAAGGGTCCAGAACCAAGAAGAGCATAAATCATACTGTGACCTTTACAACTGGAATGTGGCATTTGACAATACTATGGGATGACCTTTCTAAAGCTATTCCAACACCTGTAATAGCTCACCTTAATTACAGATACTAATAGCATATGTCCATATGGATAGGGATCTCAGAGTCCTAGTGGACAATCACTTAAATATGAGCCAGCAGTGTGCTGCAGCTGCCAAAAAAGCCAACACAGTGCTAGGCTGCATTAACAGAGGGATAGAATCAAGATCACATGAAATGTTAATACACTTTACAATGCCTTGGTAAGGCCACACTTGGAATAATGCATACAGTTTTGGTCACCATGATATAAAAAAAGATGTTGAGACTCTACAAAGAGTACAGAGAAGAACAACAAAGATGATTAGGGGACTGTAGGCTAAAACCTATAAGGACCGGTTGCTGGAATTGGGTATGTCTAGTTTAATGAAGAGAGAGATGAGGGGGGACATGATAGCAGTGTTCCAATATCTCAGGAGTTACCACAAAGAAGAGGGAGTTAAGCTATTCTCCAAAGCACCTGAAAGCGGGACAAGAAGCAAAGGATGGAAATTAACCCAAAGAGAGAAGCAACCTAGAACTAAGGAGAAATTTCCTCACAGTTAGAACAATTAATCAGTGGAACAACCTGCCTCCAGAAGCTGTGAATGTATTACTGCCCTTCAAACTACTATAAGGGAAAGACCATAGACTGGTTTGTTTTATCTGTCTCCTTTCCTTCTAGGGAGTTTTAGTTTGCCTCCTTCTTTTATTTCTATGCTGTTCCTCATGCTTATGCTATGTTCCAGTTGTCATACATGAACATTAGCTCTCCATAAGAGTGAATGCAATTTTGCTTCTGCCAATGGGCCAACCAATGAACATCACCTCAATTTCCTAGGAATCCTGCTGACATTGTGGTAAGAGTTTTCACAGCTCCAGGAAAGGATGACCTGCTGGAAACCTGTTAGAGAATCTTCCAAAGAACTGACCAGTAAAGTTAGCTGCTACTATCTTTGTCATAACCATAGCAAGGTTATCTGAAGAAGGACAGTAGCAGTTGGAAAGGCTATTAAAGTTCATGAGAGGAAAGAGTAGCTGTGTGGATCCTGCGCAATTGCCAAAGATGTCAAAATCATCGCTTAAAAATGAGCTATATTTTAATTCTGAGAAGGAAAAATAGCTTATTTTGCTGAGCCTGTTTTGGAATGAACCCAGAAAAATTAATCCATTCACTTCTTGGCAATGAAATGAGAATATAACTCTTCTCACTCTACTGAAAAACCGTACTTACATGTTTGAAATAAGAGTTACCCAATAGGACATTTAGATTATTTTGAACATGGAGTGCCTAACTATAGCTCTTACCCAGACTTCAAAATAAATTAACGCTATTAAAGACATTATTTTTTAGCCAAACTCTGGAAAGCTGCATTTTTTTAAAAAAACTTTCAAGTTATATATAAAAATGAATGAAGCAAAGCATATGATTGGTTAGCTGGCTTGTTTTGCTTCCCTGTCTCTCATAGCTGTCAATATGACACATACATTAGCCCCAAATGAATTGCTAATGATCAAAAGCCATTGCATGGTACACCAACTAAAATATGAATGACAGGAGATGGGGAGGGGGAAGGATACCCTGTGCCTGGATGGCAGATAAGATGGGGCTGGCACTTTTCCCCACTGTAAAACTGCATCAATGGCAGTTGTTACTTATGGACCAGTTTTCCCCAGATGCTCAGCAGAAGACAAGAGGGTTTTTGTTTTTTGCTTAATTGTACCTCACAAGAGAGGGAGATTAGATTTGATAGGAACTGAGATGGAACATTATTACCAGGATGTTTCCTATAAATGTTTATCATAGGAAAGTGACGAGGTTCCATCATCTCATGGAATTATTTTACAATGTGGGCATTGGATAGTCCAGATGTGAGCCAACTGTAAATTCCAAATTTTGATGTACTTCAACTCTCAACAGCTCTGGGTCAAAGGTAATGAAGTTGTAGTTTGAGGAGATCTGGAATTCTCATGTTGCTACTCCAGTATAGGCCAAAATAAATCTAACTAGGCTTAGATTGGTATGATTTGGAGATGATGAAAGCTGTTGTTCAACATTTGGAATCTATCCTGGCTTACTTCTGAACTGATATGCTTAAGGAAAGAAAGCCAAGTTAGAAGTACAATCTTAGATAACCCTTATCCAGAAGAAAATCTCTTTGGACTGATAAAGACTTACAGAGAACTATGGTTTTCCAGGGTTCTGTACTTTCAGAGGTGTCTATATATGTAGATTAGGTTTGGGCTTCAAAATTATTTATCCAATTTATTCAGATACACCAGGACAATGACAACCACTATTTCTATTGTACGAGTAGGATGAAAAGAGTATAAAAGTACAACTTGGTTATTTCTTATAATTATATACTAGTAAGTTTTTATTTTGGATGATTCAAGATTCCCATCACCATATCCTAATATGGGATCTTGTCTTCTAGGGTTGGAAAAACCGTGGTCCCTGGCCAAAGCACCTCTTTCAAAAAAGGACACCTGTGGAGAGTGTGTGGTTTTGTGTGCTGCCTGCATCCCACAGATGGGGCTTTGCTTGTTTGCGTGGCCCGGTTGCTGGCATGCTACGGCCTGGTACTGGTCCACGGCCCGGGGGTTGGGGACCCCTGCCCTAGAACTATGTGACATGTTTTGAAGGAGATTGGATAGCATAGAGGTAATAAACTGTCACTGAATCTTCAGTGGTCTGCTCCAGCCCAGATACATTCAGTTTATTACTTTGGTAAGAATTAAGCCTTGGTGTCATTTCATCTCTTCTCATCTTCCATGCATCTTACTCCCATAGTAATAACAAGGCAAACCCCTTATTTTTAAAATTGGTGTAGTATGGAAAAGAATTTGATTAATCATTTTTTTTCAAAATGCAGTAGTAATATTACATTAGTACTGAAAGCAACAGAATAGATGGATATACTGTATAAGACAAAAAGAGTAAGAGAATGCTGCAAGATCCAAATGATGTTCTATTCAGGATTCAATATTAAGAGAATTATTTTTTTAAACTGAAAGATATGGCAGTTGTATTGCTCTGTTAGTGAATCCAAAACAGATTGTTAAAAGAATATTTATGATGGATTTGAAAGCCATATTGCAAATTGCAGATTTATCATGAATTCATTCCAGACTTTTTATTGCCCAGCAAAATGGTTCAGTTTGTGCTTTCCTTTCTTTTGAAGGCTGGCATGCGGTTTATATATACCAATTGCCTTATTGGCTTCCGAATAGAAATTGGAGCTAAGTACAATGTACATTAAAAATTAAGCGAGCCTTGGGCAAAGTAGCAGGGAAGAAGAGAGAAGCAATCAACTAATTTCATATTCTTAGTGATGGTGAAACTATTTTTACAAAATAAAAGGTTTACAATAAGTATTTTAAATCTGCAGTCCTAACAGTAGCTAAGCCCATTTGATGGGTCATTGGATATAGCATAAGAAAACATTATGTTCATGATAATGCTCTCTACATGGGGCTTCCCTTGAGGAGCACCCGGAGGCTCCAACTGGTCCAGAATGCGGCCGCGCGGGCGGTGCTGGGAGGGACTCGTCGCTCCCATGTAACACCGCTGCTGCGCGAGCTGCACTGGTTGCCGGTGGCCTTCCGGGTGCGCTTCAAGGTGTTGGTCATCATCTTCAAAGCGCTCCATGGCATCGGACCTGGATATCTCCGAGACCGCCTTCTGCCGCAGATTACCTCCCAT
>NW_015386485.1:380587-438002 GCF_001527695.2 Protobothrops mucrosquamatus
TTTCCAGTGGAAAAGGGATGCAATTCCAGCAGTTGCAATAGCTTTATTCTTTCTGCCAGAATCTGTTGTTTGTCATTTGGTAACATGCAAGGAGGCTTATTTGTGTTTGCACTCATTTGCTGTAACATTCCCACACCTCCAGCATTCAGGAGGCATCCCTACTGATGTGTTTTAGATGCCTTCTAGAAATCTTTGTCTATAGCAAGGCCCTCTCTCTTTGAATGTTGTGTATGGATTGTTGGGTTCATTATTCCAATTTTAATTGTAATTTAATATAGTTGTGCTTTTCATGTACTCTCTAGCAAAGGAAGAAGTATAGAATTTAGTTAAATAATAATTGTCTCCATATTTACACATTTTAAAGAATTTTACACTTGCGGGGTGGCTGTCATTGCCCTTTTCCCATTCTAGCATAGAAGCCATTTGTTCAGTCCACCAGATGAACAGTACTGAGTGCAGTATATAGTGTTTTATTCTTACTGTCTTTGATAAATATTGGCATGCATATATTGCCTTTCATAATATTTATCCCATGGTAATGCATGATATAATTTAAAACAAAGCAATAATAAGCAATAATACATGCTAAGCAAGTTAACATTAATATGCAAAAAAATAAAGCAGATTAATGAATAGCAGTTAAATCCATAAAGTAAAAGAAATGCCAAGTTCTTGCCAAGTTAAAATATAATTTTTCCCAACATTGGCAAAGCATTTCAAATATCTGAAAGAACAACAACGTAGTATGTTAATAACTAAAGATAATGGAACATGTTTGGGGAGTTGAGTTCCATAACCAAGACTATGAATCTTGGTTCATATGTCAATGTGAGAGACCCAGACTGAACTTCCAGAAAAGTTCCCTTGATGACTTTGGGCCAGATATTCTCTATCTATCCAACCAACCTCAAAGCACTGTTGTTGCTATTATGAAAAACAGAAGGGAATAGTATGTAGATCACATAGTTCATAAAGGAAAGATGGAATTGAATTCTAATGAATACATAACATGCAACCAATGGGACTTTCATTTCTGTTTTTACTTGCCCTACCCAGAATCTTTTGCTCCACTGCTGATCCTTGGCAAAATATATCCTACTTCTAAAATTTGGCCTCAATAGCTACAGAGAAGATGAAAAACATGCTGAGTGTCAAGACTGAGACCCACTAACCTTTATTGCTAATCAACTTGCCATACAAAAGGTAGAAAGCGCAGGGAGGAAATGGGATTCTAAGAAGCCATCTACGGACCATGAGAGCCTATAGGAATGCCAAGGTCACTAATGCAGGTGCTTGACGGAGAAGTGGACTGTTCCCATAACAAGCCAAAGTTCTATGATTGGACAATGGGAGCACCCAGTGAATGGAGGCATGGGAAGCTATTGTTTAACTAAGCAAATTTTCACACAGGAAAACCAGAGCTGATTTGCTTCTTCAGTTCCAAGATAGGTATTCAATACATTTTTATTTTTTATGGCACCCCAAAGCCTTGAAGATTCCTTAATTTTGAGTTTACTAGTCGGACAATTGACATCGAATATCTCCTTGATGGTCAATGTCTCGTTCTTTCTGTTAGGTCATTCTTCATTAATTAATCATTGATAATAACACTGAAATAGTGCATTTCATTATTTATTTAGTGAATCGGGATATTGGAATGAATTTCAGCTATGATCCTGTGCATTTTTACCTGAGAGATGGTCCTACTGAACTTAATAAAATTTAATTCTGAATTGCCATGTAGGTGTTTGCACCACAAGCTGGTATTGCAGAAGAATATTTACTTGAATTTGAGTGAGCATGTAAATTAAGTCCTAGGAAATATATATGACTGGGAATTAGTACAGTGATATTAACAACAACAATAATGCTCATCCATAAAACCACGTAGTGTTGGCTTAATCTCATTCTATGGAGACTTTTTTAATTAGAGCTCTTAGATCATGCATTTTTTAAATCTGTTTCTCCTGGTGTTTTTTATTGTGCTGCTTTATAACTGCTGGGATTCTTGCTATTGGTTGTTAGGACAATTATTTAGTTTACTTCCTTCGTCAGTAAGAATGTGAAAGCTGTTTGATGATCAGCAGCTCTATTTGCTCAACAGGGAAGAACTTTCTTAGGGCTCTGCAATTCCAGTGTTATTTTGGAGAAAGCAAAATGGCAGAAGTTTTGGATGTTCAGGGGTGGGGGGAGCTGTTTGAAAATAATGTCACTTACCCCGCCCCCAACACTATTTAAAGAGCTTGTTTGTTTTGGTTATATGAACTTTCTTTTTCCAAGCAGACCAAATCCTTGCTTAGAAAGCCATTCTTTGTCTCCCTTTTTTTAAAAAAACATTTTATTGCTATTCTTTCTGGTAATATCAAGCAGCAATTTTATATTGATACATCTTAGGATTGATTGATATGAATTAATATTTCTCTCAGCAGTACTGAATATGATCTAATACTAATTCATACTATTTGTAGGTTATCAGAGAAATACAGTATAAGAAGAGTTTTGCTCAATTAGTTCATGGGGCAATACTCTATGTCTTACAGCATCTGGGCATTTCTGGGAAACATATGTTATGTACTCCTGGCTACTTTCCTTCATGACCAGAGGCAAGCTCACCTGACCAATAACCAGCCAAGACCCAGTGAAGGCCTTTTGTTTCATTTATTGCAATAAGTGGGGAGAGAAGCTATCAAAGCTTGGTTCTCTCAAAGGTTTCAACCCAACTCTGTCCTGGCCGCCACATCCCTCCTCTTTCCCCATTGGCTGAGGTACTGTGAGGTTACACTCTTTCCAACCATCTCTACCTATATCTTGCTACATACTAAATCATACATCACATGCACATTAATAATATAAAATATTAGACATATTCAATTGTTGGGTTTGAGTTCTGGGCCCCTTAGAACAATATGTTCTTTCCTGTTTTTCAGTTTAGTTAAGTTTCCCTGGCTAGACATTTCCTCTTACAATTATTTTTATAGCTTGTATTCTTCCTTTCCCACTCTAAGACCCAGTTAATTTTTGTCTACATATTTATCTTACATCCTCCCTTTATGCTATCCTTTCCTGTTTTCCATCCATTATAGTTTCTTTGGTAAGCTTGTTTCTCCACTCAGTAAGTTTCCACTACAGCAAATTCAATTTTAAATTTCTCTTTCAATATTAAAGTTTGAAGACCTTTCCTTTACTTCTATCATATATAAGCCTAGTAATAGCCCCTTTTCACTTTTTCTTCCTAAAAATGCTGTCTATGATTTAGGAGATAGCAAACAGTCATAAAAACTAACATGCATTGATCTGATTCCTTATGAACTTACCCAGGGTGATTTTAAAATTAATCCAATTGGCTCCTAGGTCCATAATTCCTAGCAGCACAGTTTGATATGCACTGTGTAAGAAAGTATTTCCTTCTATGCATCCTGAGTAATCAAACCTTCTCCTGGTGTGCTTTGTTGTGCATCTTATATTGGTGGTGACCAAACTTTCATTTAGTTTCAGTAGAGCACCTCAAATTCTAATAATGTGTGAGCAGGGAAAAAAAAAACACCTTCTGTCTTTCCATGTTGTCTATGACATGCATGATTTTATATGCTTCTACATTGTCTGCTTCAAATGTGTAAGTATTTCTATATTCTTTTTGTTTGTATAATGTCCATGAACTTTTGAGAAACAAACATGAATGCTATGGTATATGCAATGAGAGAAAATCAAACTTTATTTGTGTACACTTTCAATTATTGTTTCATTGTAATTGTTTCATTATTCAGAATAGTAACGAAATGGAAATGTAATAAAGATCACATTGTCATAAAATAACTTTTGGAAGTGGAAATATTGCATTTAGTTACACCATCAGTGACCAGCCTCATAATTTATTCATCTTAATTTCCTAGCAATCCTTCCAGATAGAATAGTTAACTAAGCTCTGTGATGCATGCCATATTCATTCAAATTTACTGCAAAACCATGAAGGTGAGATAGAATTACTCTCCTCCAAAAAGTTTTAATAATAGAAAATTCTTGAATATGAAATGGAAAAATTAGTAATTTCCCTGTTTTAGATTTCTCTGTCATAAGCATTGGAAAGACACTTGGACTTAGAAAGAATGAAGTCTCATTGGGGCAGAGGTAAGTGATGGCAATTATTTAAGGAATTTACTTGGCATTGGGAAGGCAGTAAGAACAACTTGGTCAAGTTTTCAGATATTGGGAGATTGGTTATAACAAAGTCTAGGATTATGAATATTATATTGCCTTTAAAAGGCAAAAACCGGTGTTTCACACACAGCATTCCAGTGAAATTCCTAAATATTAGGGAAGTAACAAGTGATGGAAAGGGATTCTATTTTTGAACTTTTAACAAGAGGATGAAAGATAGAAAGTAGGTGATCTTTTTACTGCCATTCTTCTCTAGTTAACTGACTATTTTTATTTATTCCTTGGCTTTGCTTACCCTTTTTACTTTGTAAACCCTAGTGGGGGAAAATACTAGTGGAAAAAATACTGCCCCTGTGTTCCATTAAATTGGAAGTTAAAGGACTCGGGAGGCAAATTAGCAATAACACATTAAAAGAGAAATGATGATAACATCTAGTTAAGGCTGCAAAATTGCTCCTTTGGCTCAGTTAGTAAGAGGCTGTGTGGAGGAGTTCATGAGTTTGTAAAAGATCTGTGCTTAAAACACAAGTAAGCAGTAGTGTCAATAAATGCAGAGAAACAATATAGCTCTAAAGGTCATTGTCTTAGTGGCATGGGTTACTCCCCATGCCTATAGTACATGCTAGTAATACAGCCGGTTACAAAAGTATCTTGTCATAGGGAAAATATGTGGGTGGTTTTATATACTGTATGGCAAAGATCCCAATGTTTATTGCACACACTGCCATATACGAAATAAAATGATGGTACTATAGGGGCCAGGCATCAATGTAGTAAAAAGCTATGGCATATAATGATTCAGTCAACTGTATCCACTCTCTCTGTTTTGCAAAAGTGGGTGTTAACTAAAGTGGATGTTAACAATCCACTCTTTTGCAAAAATAAATGTTAACTAACATGGGATCAGCAGTGCCAGTCCAGAGATCAGGGAATGTAATTGCAAATTTATTTCAGATCACAAAGTCAGAAATATATAAAATTGATGAAGTATAATATTCCCTTCATTGATCGATGAAAGTACTACCAAAATGTAATATAAATAAAACAAATTCTGAACCTATACCTTTTTTCCTATCAATGTTTATACAATTTGATAAAGAAATTTTTATTTTATTTTTTTCCACGTAGGAGCAAATTTTCAGAGATATTACATGATGTTGCATAGTATCTTGGCCCTTATTTACTTGTACATTCATGTCCTGTACAATCTTCTCTCCAGAAGATTACAGCCTCTCTGGCTTTTCACATTTCCATTAAATCATGAGGGAAAATATTATGAAGGAAATATTTACTTTTCTTGATGCTTCTGTGTACTCTAGTAGCAGGATACCTGTCGCAATAAATTGTTGGAGAACTTCTCTGCCCACAAATTTGGTGGAGAATTTTGAAATGTCATATGTGCTCAGATCTAAAGTGATGATTCCTTGTGGATCCCTACCAGTCACAAAATACCATTATGATTTTGTGAAGTACAATAGGACCTGTGGATGTTTTTCTAAGTAACCAAATATCTCTGTGTATAATTAGTACTTCAGATATTAATATATCCTTCTTTTAATAGCAAAAGATTTCATCAGTCAATGTCTTGTCTAGCAAACCATGACCTAGTCTTCTTTAGCAAACAAAATCCCCATCTTTGTGCTTGCTCAGAACCAACGAACCTTTAGACCTGAAACATTTCTCCACATATGTCATATATTTGTGTATGAAATAACTAATTTATGAATAATTTGATTAATGTATCATCAAGTAAGAGAAATTCAGCAAGTATTTGAAATACCAGTTCTCTCAATACCACCTAACTTACATACAAGTCAGCAGGAGAAGCATGGCCCATGATCTTACCTGTGTCTCTTGTCCACAGTAGGATTAGACTGAAGTCTGATTTTGTGATTGTGCTCCAACTATCTGAACTGCATATAGTCTCTTATCCAACAGAGTTCAGGTTGAACTGTGGAGTTTTTGGTTCCCTTTGAACGTGGTTGGTTGCTTGCAAATTACTCAACTTTTTTACCCAACTAGGTAACACCATAGTGGCATAATTATCAAACTTTTTACTGAGGAAACTATAGCTATTGTGACTTCAAATTACCATTTGAGACATGTTTATTTACTCAGATCTTTACAGATTAACAATAACTCTAATACTAGTATGCCTTGAAGTTAATTATGGGCTCATATATATTCATTCTGATAAACTATAGTATTGCAGTGTGTGGTAAACTGTTTGACTATTGAATGGATATTGCTGCACTTTTATGTTCTTATTGCAGATGTTTTTGCTGTGATATATCAAACGTGGTTTTTATTTTTGAAAAGGCAAGTGGATTGATTTTTTTGAGGAAGAAGACATTTCATTTCCTATCCTGGCCATTTTATCAGTTGTATTGGATGGTGTGGGAGATGGAAGGACAGTTATTGACAGTTGAGATTAGTTGGTGTTGAGGGGGAGAATGATAGGTTCTCACAGGATGGTGGGGAAAAGCTTCCAGGATATGAAGCAAAACATTTTCTTCCTCAAAAAATCAGTCCAGTTCAAAAATGTAAAAAAACCACTTTTGATACAACTATGACATTGATGACTGAGAATCTTCATAGACGTTTTTGCTATGAGTTCTGTGTGCCTCTGTGGGCTCCCTAATAGGAGGAGGAAGAGGAGGAGAAACCATCTACAAATATTGTTTTGAGCTTGTGTTACAAACACCTGGTAAGTTAGTTTCTCATTTTATGCAGCTGCAATAAGATGCAGTTTGCATATTTCTCAATCTTATGCTTCCCCAAAATTTTATTCAACTGAAAAGACACGCTTAATGTAGAGAAGGTAGAACAATCTGAGATGCATGACTACAACACTATTTTTTTCTTTTTATGACCTTATTAATCTTTTGCTTTGGGGCGAGGTCAGGGCGACAGAATGGAGTTGAGCATTTACTGGCCAGATGCCCTTCCTGATGTCTATGTGGAGTTTGCAACAGATGTTTTCTCTTTGCACCCTGATAGAGAAACATATGTCACTGCCTAGGTGTTAAATCTGCCACAACTTAAACCTTTAAATAGAAATGATCCCTGACTCCATTTGTTGAGAAAGGAATAGTTTAGTAGAGATCAAGTGTATTGCAGTATTGCAAAGCCAGAACTGAGAATCGCACACCCAAATCCCTAAGTTCTACTTTTTCCTCCCTTAACTATCTCTCATTGCCCACCTCCATGTAACCAGTCAAGTTCAGGCAAGATGTTTTCAAAATGGTCAGTCCAAGTGCTAGTTTGGTATGCAGCTGCCTCCTTCTTCCAGCTGAGGCAGCTTGAGGCAGCATCTCGAGGAGGTACAGTACTTACTTCCATTTCCCAAAGCATTCCTCCCCTTCATTCCCTCTCCACATAGTTTATGGCAGTCTGTCACCACATAGTGAAGCATAAGCAAGCATAAAGTGGCAGTTGACACTAGAATTGAACTCTCAACCTTCCGAATGGGAGGCGAGCATCTTTACCTCTAGGCCACTGTGCTACATGACTACAACACTATCAATATGCAAATCATTCTCCTACAACAAGATGGCTGCTACGAATGCCAACAATACCCATTCTAATTAAAAACTGTTTTCATTATGGCAGATATTTTGTCCCCTTTATATTTATTTAAGGGAGGGCATGAGTTTCTGAAAGCTGAGATAAATGGTGATACTCCCCTCATGTATTTTTTTTTTAAAGATTTGCTTTGAAATCCATCAAAGAAAGAATGTTTTATTTCAAGCTCTAGTTCAAGCTTTGATTTCTTTTTCAAACAAAAGCAGGTGAACTGAGGGGAGTGGGAGTGTACATTGGAAGAAAGTAGGAGAGGGAGGAAAAAGGAAATCCAACCAGCTGTGCAGAAAAAATCCCAATACATTATGTGAAGATCTGGCTAGCATTTTTAAGTCAATAGCCCAATTACAAGCTACATGGAACAGTCTAGTTGGATTTAAAAAAAAAACTTTATGTGCAAGAGATGCAACAGACCTCAATCACCTTTTGATTTAACATGGTAGGTCTATGTAAACAACTTTTAATGTTGTTTTTCTAAATACTAAAAATATAATGATGTGTTAGCTAGATAATTATTATATTCATCAGTGAATAATTCACAGGCCTCAAGTGGCCCTTTAAAATCATGATAGTTACTTTAATTTTAGCCATTTCAGGTCTTAATTTAAACCTGGCAAGTCACCAGATTTTATGAGTTGATCTTTAGTTAATTCTCTTTTTATTAACTAGAGACAAAAAGAAAAAGGAAACACAAAATTATTAAAGAAGGAAAAATACATATTAAAAAAAGGAAACCAAACTATACAGTGCATAAGATAACAGAAATACATATATACATTAATCATTAATTAATTCTTGAAGACTGCTTGCCAATCAGCATCCTAATACTTTTTGGGGGAAAGTGCCAAATCATAGCATCTCTCATTTGGAAGATTGATACTGTAAGGTCAGTGGCCCTTGGCAAAACTTGTGAAATCATAAAAATCCAATCATGAAAACCCAAGCAGAGGTTTCTTAAAGATACAGCACTTTATTTTCAATCGAAATAAGTCCTGGGTGGGAAGACAGTCTGAACACTGGCAGCAGTTACGTTCAGAAGTGCCACACCTTAGAAAGTTAGTAGCATTGCTTTCTAAACTTTGTTAGCCAATGAAAATCAGACAACAGAGTTATTACAGTATAAGGAAGACATCAATCATTCCTGTACACTCCCTTATTTCCTCTTTCAGTACATCACATCCGTGTACATGTTACCCATGCTTGCATGAAATTTGTCCGATGCAAACACTGATTACAAAAGCGAGATAGCAATTTGTTACACAATTTGTTTCTTTTTTTGGTTCCAGTTACAGAACCCTACATTACAAATAGGTCTGAATACTGATTTAATAATCACTTTTAGGCCATATTCATACAACATAGCTGACTCAATCATAACAATAGCAATAGCACTTAGATTTATATACCACTTCATAGTGCTTTACAGCCCTCTCTAAGCCCTCTTTACAGAGTCAGCATATTACACCAACAATCTGAGTCCTCATTTTACCGACCTCGGAAGGATGGAAGGCTGAGTCAACCTTGAGCTAGTGAGAATTGAATTGCTGGCAGTCAGCAAAATTAGTCTGCAATACTGCATTCTAACCACTGCACCACCACGGCTCCTCATGATATGGTGAATCTGGGGGTACTTACATGGCTTTATGCACAGGTAGCACATGATTCCCAAGGTCTGTGTTCAACTGAAAGATAACCCTTTTTTGTATTCTCTCAGTGACTGCAAGATGGGAGGAAAATTATTACATCTTGATATAAATCAAAAAGACTATCTCTTTATTTACCATAGTACAAATAGGGTCAGTATCACCTCACATGAAATGGGAGCCATCTACCCTGCCCTGTTGCTGTTTGCTGCTACTTCTCCCTTAGTCCATTTAGCTGCAAGGGACATGCCCTAATGCAAACAGAGAGGCAAACTTGCAGAATTCATTCTGGGTCGGTTACCAGGACCAGAGGTTTAGTCTTCTGAGCTTTTGGACTCATGCTGGAGCCCATCCTCAGGGAACTTCTCTGTTACCAAAACGTATGTTTGGGGCTATTCTATGCATAGTATTTGTATGGTGCCTGGTTGTATGTGTGGCTTTTTAGTTGTTGATTGGGGTGTTGACCAGTTATTAAGTTGTTGATTGAGAGGCAAAGTGTCTATAGCAGCCCCATTATGCAAAGCCACTCTCCACAATCTAGATTAAAATGTCATATGAATAGTGTGTTTGAATTGGGGCAGTTTTACAGACAGTAAATGAGTATACTTTTATTCAAAGTACACTTCCAAAAAAAACCCTGAAATTTTCTAATGCTTTCTTTTGGTTTAATTTTCTAGCTAGGAACTGCATTGCAAAACCCAATGTAGTATAAAACCCAAAATGACATACTAATATTTATTTTTACCAAGGAACATGGCTCAGATCTGTTAAAACCAAATCTTTCTATTTTCCTAGTATTTGAATCTCCAAATACCCTCCATCTTTTCTTTGTACAAGGTTTACAAAATAAATAAGGAATTCACACAAGACTGCTTTCATGATTATGATCTTAATTATTCCAGGGCCCAATGGAAAAATTCCCATTTGGCTATACTCTATTTATAAAAATATTTCTCCCCATAGGCACGGCATTTACACGGCTTTACAATTGCACAAATTAGGAAGAAAATTGTCCCATACATTCTCTTCAGTTTTGATGGCTTTAAATTCTCCATTGTTGTCACTGTTAATTTAAATATTCCATTATTATAATTTAGCTGTAGTTCTTCTTAGACAATCATGTTAACAATAGGAGACATTTTCAGGATGCCTATATATTAATTACTGGAAAATATACATTTGCACGAAGAAGAGGAATATCCATATCCAACTCCATATAATTGTCCAACTCCATATAATTCCCTAAAGACATATGTTTTGAAAAATTTTACAGCATAAAATGTATTTTGTAAATGCAGGTTTCATCTTAATGCCTTCTTAATATTTATAGAAAAAATATCAATCTGTGTGACAATGGGACCTCCACTTATTGACAAGAGCACATTGCTGTAAGAAGAAAGATTAAGAAAAATGGAAGTAACACACTGTATAAGGAGACTGATGGCATATACATTTAAATAATAATAATAATGATAACAACAACAACAACAACAACAACAACAACAACAACAACAACAATAATAATAATAATAATAATAATAATAATAATAATAATAATAATAATAATAATAATAATATAATGCTGGATCAGAAGACAGACTTCTCAAGGCCAGCTAGGAATGCAAAAGCTATCCAACCTAGATTTCATGGAAGTAAATTGGTAATCTAGCATTTATCTTTCTCCACCCATGGCTAAAATCTGGATATCTTTAATCAATTTCTAGAGATTCCTATGAAATTCTTGCAGCCAGAAATGATATTTTAAATAACTTCATGCAATCAGTTCTAGAGATCCCTGTAGAATTTTAGCCAGGGTGAATCAGAACCACTCCTTACATTAAAGCACTTTTTTCAAATCCTTTAGATGCTGCTTCCATGAATACCAATAGATTAGCAACATGCCACTGGATGAATATTTCAACAATACAAAAACTGAGACTTAAGGGAGCTTTTGAATAGGCTGATTTCTAGCAGAGGGCTGAAGGAAATGTTGGTATGGCATCAGAAGGCTATACAAATGTAGCATATACTGTAACTTAAATAGCCAAAGTGCCAGAAAGTTTTCTATTTCTTATTCTAATGTGTATATATGTACAGTATACATACACATATATAGTACATACATACATATATACAGTACATATAATTTTTATATAAAACAAATTACACATTATGTATGTAAACATATGCTTAATGTTTTGAGACATGAAGTTTTCCCAAGAGTGATAGGTAAAAGTGAGTAGAGTTTTTGTGGGGTTCTGGTTTTTTGTTTGTTTGTTTTAAAGCCTTTTGCCAATATGAAGACTGGATGTGAAGGGAATTCCTTACAGTTGCTTGTATATTCATAATTTTAATAGGGGTTTTAGATGTAGTTCTATTCCAGCCAGTTCTTGCCTAGTTTCTTGGGCTGTAAGGGTAACAAGGCAGAAATGTACTTTCATATTTGCAAGATTCTCTGTTAATGTAATAACCTCATAATAAAGCATAATTACAGTAATTCATCTGAGCTCTTGTTTGGCCTCCCTTGCAAGGATAGCAATATTTAATGCAGATACAACAATATTGCATGTTAAGAATTACAGTGTTCATTACTTTATGACACATGCTAGTTGATTAACTTTTCAGATTAACATACCAACAAATATGGCTGAGATCTAATTCTTCCAGATGTTTTGGAATTGCATTTAAGGCACCTAAATATTTTTCCAATCTTTTATTACAGAATCAAATGCACCAACTACTATTGACACCACCACTTTAACTTGATCTCTACTTGAAAATATTCCTCATTATCATCATCAACGTCAGTCACCAGTAGGAGCTTGATATGACTAGGATAATTCATTATAGTCTGATGCCTTCCAAATTAGAATGAAATACCATCATTCTTTTTATGAATACCAAGTTGGATAATGGGTTTTATACTACAAACCATCAGGTTAGTCCAGAATTAAAATTATATTGGTCTAGTTATTCTTGGGGGAAAAATAAAGAAGCCAGAAGGTTTTGGCCAAGCCAGGATTCGCCAGGGTGGTTACTCTTCATCTTCAAAGACTGATAGAATGATCCATTATTGTTGTTATTTATAGATCTATTAGTGTTTATTAAATTATTTTAATAATAGTGTTATTATAAATATATATGTTTGGGAACAAATGAATAATCTTAAATTTCATAAAAGGATCAATGAGCTGTAGAGTTTGGTGACCCCTGGACTAAGATTTGCCAGATTTGAATCTCAGATTAACAGAGACATGCAGTGGTGACAAGGGCTAGACTGTTGCAAACCCTTATAAAAACTGCAATTTATAAACTTTTTTCCTTTTTTAAATTTGCTTATTTAATATCTGAACTTTTTATCAAGATGCAAGCCAGGATGGTGTACAACATAAAAAAAACCCAAAACATAAGAAAGCTTACCAAATAAATAAACAATTACAATATAGAGAGACATTAAGGTCATGCAAAACTTTAGTATCATCTCATATGTAAAAGCCATAATAAGGTTACATAAGTTAATAGGTACATTCCTAAATCAAGGACTATCTGAATGTTATCCAACAACTTCAGTTTAAAATCCAATGAAGATTTTAAAAAACTCTCATTTCTTTGTTACTGGACTCAAGAAGGAAAACTTGATTTCTCCACTAGTGTCCGAAGACCACCTTCCGATTCTGCCTAGTTGCATTCTCCAGCAATTATATTTAGACAGATACACTTTTTGGGGGTCTGCCTTTGAAACTCTGTTGCCAGCATCTTCGTAAATTACAGTCCTAAAACATATCCAGAGGCTTCATGAAAATATAAGAGATGCTTGTAGTTTGTAATACTGATGAAATCAACTTTTATGTTCCTATTGCAGGTTCCAAATTCCAATAAGCCTCCAGGTTAATACAATATTATTAGTAAATGCATAATGTCTTCCTTCTACTTACAGCCAAGACATATGTGTCTGTGTCTGTGTCTGTGTCTGTGTCTGTCTGTCTGTCTGTCTGTCTGTCTGTCTGTCTGTCTGTCTGTCTGTCTCTCTCTCTCTCTCTCTCTCTCTCTCTCTCTCTCTGTGTGTGTGTGTGTGTGTGTGTGTGTGTGTGTGTGTGTGCATCCATGTGTACATGTGGTTTGTTTGCTGCTTAGAGACTAACTGCTATCCAATGCTGAGCAGCAAAAAAGCAATCAGGCATAAACAAGGAACTGCTTTCTCACCTATAAACTAAGGATTTTGTCATCTTAACTAGCCACATTCTTCTCTTCATTTCCTCTCTCACTTAAGTTTATGACTCTCCTGTTTTCCTAAATAGTAAATCTGACTTCTTTGATATTTCAGCTTTCTCTTTCCCGAGGTAACAGCAACTGCTTGAGGTGATGTAAGCATTTAGTGTCTTGTTAGGATAATGAATGGAAAAAACACCAGGGGAGAAATCGACTGAAAGAGAATTTTCCCATTCAAAGAGAAAGGGAAAAGACAGTCTTTCAAAGAATATTTGATTTATATTACTACTACTACTATTACTACTACTACTATTGATCATCCTGCAGTCAGCCAGATGTTCAAACTGGATATGGAATTTTTGTATACCTATTGAGTCCTTACCAAGGACTTGGGATAGGCCAATCTGGAGGTTTGATGATGTCACTGCAGGATATAAGCTGTTCTGAGTAAAGCGACCTTTACAATTGACTGATGGCGAATTTGTCAATGCCAATAGTGTTCAAATGATGCTCCAGTTATTTTGGGATTGCACCCAAGGTGCCTATTGCTATAGGTACTACCCTTCCTTGCCTTCGCCACAGTTGTTCTATTTCTATTTGTAGGTCTTTGTATTTTGTTTATCTTTTCCAATTCTTTTCACTTCTCTTTTACTGCCTCTAGGCACTGCCACATCCACTGTCCAGACTTTTTTGTCTCTCTTATCAACAATTCTTAAGCCTAGGGTGTTTTGTGGCAGGTACCTGCCTGTTTGAATTCTAAAGTCCCAGAGCAATTTAATTTCTTCATTTTCTATGACTTCCTCTGTTTTATGGTCCCACCAATTCTTGCTTGCAGGCAAATGATATTTCTTGCAGATCTTCCAATGTACCATTGTTGCTACTTTGTCATGCCGCTGCTTGTAATCAGTCTGTGAGATCTTACCAAGTGGTCCACTGTTTCCTCAGCTTCTTTGCATAGGCAGCACTTACTGTCTGTTGCTGCCTTTTCAATTCTGGCTTTGTATGCATTTGATTCCTTCACTTTTCACTATTTTTCCTTGTTTGATAGTGAGTGTGGTACATTTATCCAATCCAAACTCCACTGCAATATTTTGGCTATATATACAGACAGTGTTGAGCAATGATTGTATTTCAGATGGAGGTTTTCCATACAGCTTCAGATCATCCATGTAAAGGATGTGGGATAGTCTGGCAAATGTTTGTGATGTTTGATAGCTATGGCCTGAGTTAGTCAGTATTGTTGACAGAGGAAACAGTGCAATGACAATTAGTAGTGGTGATAGTGAATCTTATTGAAATATTCATCTCTTGATATTAACCTCTCCCAGTCTCTCACCACTGACTTGCAATTGTGTCTTCTATTGGGCCATCAATCTTTGCACAAAGTTTCTATTGACTCCTGTTATTTCTAGGCACTTGATTATCCAATCATGTGGCAGAGAGTCAAATGCCTTTTTCTAGTCAATGCTTGCTACATTCAGATTGATCTTTCTTCTCTTGCATTTTTCCAAAATCATTTTGTCAATGGACTTGATCTTTTGTTCCTCTGCTATTGGGATGGTTTCCTTTCTGCTCAGGTAGAAAGAGTTTGTTTTCAATTAGATGCTGTTGGACTGCATCAGCTAACACACCAGGTAGCAATTTGAAAATTGCTGGTAAGCAATTTAATTGGCCTGTAGTTGCCCCTTTTGCTGGATCTTTCATTATCAAATAGGTTTCCCCAGATGTTAGCCACTCTTCAATTTCACCTCCTTGAAGTATGTTGCTAATCTGTTTGGCAATGAGTGGATATAGACCAGTTGTAAATGTTTTAACCAAAAACCATGCAGTTCATCTTCACCTGGTGCTTACCAATTCTTGATCTTTCTTGCTCTTTTCTTGTTATTACTAGTTCTTTCACTTCAATGTTTCTCTACCATTTCTGCTGGATTTTTCTACTGCCAACTCCCCCTGGTTTGCCTCTACATTCTGAGTTACTTCTGGCAAGACTTTGATTTCTTTGCCCTGGGTAAACCTTTGCAGTTCTTCTAATTCTGTTTCTGTGAATACTTTATTCTTATTATAAATCGATGTTGGTCTGCTAGCCTCTGTTCTGTTATATCTGATTATGGATGTTATTCTTTCCAGAACTGGTGCATTCATTTCAAATATCCTCTTCTTATTGTATTTGATCTATAATAATACATCATTTGTATTATTTTAGAGAGTCATTGAGGCCACTTGGAGGTTTATTGTACAACACAGTTCTTTCAGCAGTTCCAAGAAGGCTCCACACCCATTTGCACTACTCAGGTGACCTTGAGGACATAGATAAAGCTCCAAGTGGCCTCAATGATTCTCTAAAAAGAATGCAAATGACCAGCTGTCTACAAGGATTATAAATCCTTCCATTCTCTACCATCTGTCAGACCTGAAGAAGCTTCTTGGATGAGAAGTGAAATGTCTTCAAAGAAAAACAAGAAAGTCCAGTTGCCTCTTGAAAAAACACTTTTTGGACTACATAAGGCACCTAAATCCTTTTTCAATTCTTTTGTTAGGGTATCAAGTGTGCCAATCACTATTGGCACCACCACATTAACTTGATCTCTACTTGAAAATATCATCATCATCATAACCACCACCACCACCACTGTCATCATCATCATCCCTTTATATAGCATAAAAATCCTGAGCTCTGGAGGAAAATTGTATTGGATCCCACTTTTCTCATGGATTTGGACCAATAGCTATTCTACAAATTGTTTTTAAAAATAAAGAAACAATAAACTACATTATAAAACATTTTAAAATAACAATGTCAGGGATAACTGGTGACATGGTGATGTTAGCACAGCAGGGAGAAAGTGAAATGTTTCTCCTTCCCCTTTTAGTCTTTTCAGTAATCAAGATTTCCATTAACGCAAAATAACTTTTCTATTTTCCATTACCTTAAATTCAGAGTCTTAATTGCTTTTCAAAAGAATCATAGAATCCTGAAGTGTAAGTATTGGAATGTACCTTAGATAACATTTGCTACAGTATGAAAAAAATCAACTACTACATTATTCTTGATAGATGGCCATCAACAATTATACCTAATGAATACACATCAATGATTTTATTATATTAAGTTGAAAGAGATGTTGAGTGATGTGCTATAAGATTCCATTCTAGGCCCTGAACTATTCAACAGATTTATAAATGATTTGGATTAGGGGCTGGAATATATAATGATCAAATGTGCATATTACATAAAGGTAGGAAGGACAGCAAACATCTTAGAGGTCAGTATGAAGATTTAGGATGATCTTGACAAACTGGAGAAATAGAGTGAAATCAGCAGGGAAAATGCAGTTTGGATAAGAACAGTCAAAGCTGTGATATGAGATCAAAGTTAGTGGCAGGAGTACATGCAAAAATATTCTGTATATCATAGTGCATCAAAACTGAAAGTAGATGTGATTCTAGGTCGAATCAACAGAAATATGGTACAATTAAGGTAAATTCTTGTTCCTCTCTATTTTATATTGGTCAGAATATATTGCTTCCAGTTCTTAGAAAGACAATGACAAAATCGATGTTGAGTAATGAAATGTCTGCAAGAAAACAACCAAGCTCAGAGAGCACCAAGGACCCCTCACAAACAAAAATGGAACATATTCAGAAAAGAAATAAAATGATAAGAAACTTGAGAAGAAAAAAACAATGAAGAATAGTTGGAGATCTTTATGTTTAGCCTGGAGACACATATCTGTTGTCACTTACTTGAACAGCTATCATGTAGAAAATGGGATAGACTAGATTTTTTTCAGAAACAGGACAAGAAAGAATGGATTAAAATCACAAAGAATTAAATTTAAGAGCCATTCAACAATAAAACTGCCTTGGGAAGTTGTGGGATTCAGTGGGAATACTTGTCTGAGTAGATATGTTTACTCTATTAGGATAATTATAAATAAAATAGAATCAATCAGTTTAATTTATTAGAACAAAACAAACCTCTTCAGCCAGGAGTAAGCCAACTGTAGTACATGGGCTGCATGAACACCCCTTAAAAAGCCATTTTTCCAGAATGGATAAACTGAACTGAAATATTTACCATTGTTTGTTTGTGAAAATGGATGTTGCGGTGTGGTAACATTCACCATGCCCCTTACAATTCCCTGAAGAAAAAAACCCCTAAAAATTGAGAAACTTTCCCTGCCCTTGTCTTAAATAAATAAAAACCCCAAAGCACATGCTACATATGCAATTTGTCTCTAATCAAATGTCAACAATTTGTCATTAATAGCCACACTGTAAACTATGTTTTTCTTTCCAGGTTTAGATTACTCTATAGAAGCCTTATTCAGCAGACTGTGGGAGCAGGGAAAAGATGCACAAATTAAAAGCATTTTAGAATTACAAGCTACTTTGTTCCTAGACTATTCATAACTTAGTCTCATCTGGATTTTACATTGATACCCCAAAAAGAATTACTTATTGTACAAAAGCATTTCATTTTACATACCAGAGCTTATAGATTGCAAAATGTTCACCTTTTAGCTGCTTGTTAATTCAGTGGAATTTGCTAGGTGATAGAAATAAGCCCAGACACACATACACATGCAAGCTTTTATACAACAGCTTTTGTTAATGTCAAAGGGACAGTGTGCATGCATTCAAGGGCCTAATTTAGTCCATGGTCCATATCATATAATTACATGGCACATTACTCCTGACTTCTAAGCAATGATGCAAATTGTAGATAAATTATTAATAATAACACTTAAATCTTATCTTCTAAGCATATTGCTTATATTAATTAACCCATGCTTCTTCTCAGAATAACTGGATCATTTTCTTGCACATAGGCCAAACAGGAAAATAAAAGGCTACCTAAGATGTTTTCATTGCTTGTATAAATCAGGAATGGTATTTCCTAAAACCTGTTTTCTCCCAGGCTTCACAGCCACCCACCATACAATAAATTCTGATTCCCTTCCAGTTGGATTAGCCTACATGATCTCAGAGAATATACTAGTGCAGTGTAATATTTTTTTAGATCAGGTGGCCTAAAACAGGGTAGACTTTTTCAAGGTCAAAGGCCACAATTTGTCTCACTAATCAGCACAAAAGGCACAGCTAATGTCAAAGAAAGGTTGATATTAATCACTGAATCATACAGTTGAAATAACCTTGGAAGTCATCTAGTCTAACACCATTCCCTGTGCAGGAATTGTAATACTAGTCCATATAAATGGCTATCTTTTTTTTTCTTGAAAATCTCCAGTGATGGAGACTCATGACTTTAGGAGTCAAGCTATTCCACTGCTTAATAGTGCTCACATTCAGATGTTTCTCCTCCTTAGATTCCTCTCTAAAGCTTCCAGCCATTTGGTCCTTCTTGTCTTGCCCTTTGTGGCTCTGGAAAATAAATCCAAACCCTCTGCCCTGTGATACCTCTTCATTTATTGGAATACTGCTATCATGTTTCTCCTTAGCTTTTTTCCTTTTTAGGTTAAACTTACTAAATTCAGAAATTACAGAATAACAGAGTTGGAAGGAAACTTGCACAAGCAGGAGATCTAGCCCTGGACCATTCTGGACAAATCACTGTCCAATCTCTTCTTAAAAACCTCCAATGATAGAGTACCCCAACTTCTAGAGGGAAGCCATTCCATTGGTTTATTGTTCTCACTGTCAGGAAATTTCTCCTTAGTTGTAGGTTGCTTCTCTCCTTGATTGATTTCCATCCATTAATTCTTGTCCTGGTGCTTTGGTAAATAGGTTGACCCCTTCTTCTTTGTGGCAGCCCCTCAAACATTGGATCACTGTTATCATGTCACCCCTCATCCTTCTTTTCACTAGCAATAGCAATAGCAATAGCAATAGCACTTAGACTTATATACTGCTTCCAGTGCTTTATAGCCCTCTCTAAGCAATTTAATGAGTCAGCATATATTCTCCAACAATCTGGGTCCTCATTTTACTGACCTCATAAGGATGGAAGGCTGAATCAACCTTGAGCCATTGAGAATCGAACTACTGAACTGCTGGTAGCAGGCAATCAGCAGAAGTAGCCTCCAGTACTGCATTCTAACCACTGCACCACCATAGACTACACATACTCAATTCCTGCAACTGTTCTTCATATGTTTTAGTATCCAGCCCCCCCCCCTCCCCGGTCATCCTTGTTGCTCTTCTCTGCACTCTTTCCAGAGTCTCAACATCTTTTTTATATTATGGTGACCAAAATTGGATGCAATATTCCAAGTGTGATCTTACCAAGGCATTATAAAACAATACTAAGATTTTGTGTCATCTTGATTCTATCCCTATTAATTCAGTGTAGGACTGCATTGGCTTTTTTGGCAGCTGCCATACTGCTGGCTCATATTTAAGTAATTGTCCACTAGGACTCCAAGATTGATCTTGCAGTTACTGCTATTGAGCCAGGTTCCACCTATTCTCATACCTATACATTTGGGGGTTTTTTTGCCTAAGTATAAAACCTTACTTTTTCATCACTGAATTTCATTTTATTAGATAGGGCCTAGTGTTCAAATCTGTCAAGATCCTTCTGGATTTTGAGCCTATCTTCTGGGGTATTGGCTATTCCTGCCAGCTTGGTGTCATCTGCAAATTTGATGAGTTCCCCTTCTCTTCCCTCATCTAAACCGTTTATGAAGATATTGAACGGTTTAGCAGGCTCTTGGGGTACTCCACTGCTTACTTCCCTCCATGTAGATGCAATTCCATTAAGGACTACACACCGAATGTGGTTTGTCAGCCAGATATGAATCCATCTGGTGATGATGCTATCCCACATTTTTTAACTTACTAAAAAGTAGGTTGTGGTCTACTTTGTCAAATGTCTTACTGAAATCCAAGTTACTATGTCCACTGCATTTCACTGATCCACTAATTTAGTCATTTTGTCAAAGAATGAAATAAGATTTGATTAGCATGATATGTTTTTGACAAACTCATGCTGGTTTCTGGTTATAATTTTGCTTGCGTCTAGGTATTCAAAGATCTGTAGCTTGATTATCTTTTCCAAGATCTTCTTAGGTATTGTTTCAGGCTGATTGGTCTAAATTTCTTTAACTGAACTTCCTAGAATTTAATATCCAAGCCCTTCATCACCCTTGTTGATCTTCTTAGCAGTCTTTATCAGTTTTGCTGTACCTTTTTTATCTTGTGGCAATCAGAATTCAATACAAAAAGGATGCTGAGGAATCTTCTTTTGACTGGTTTTTCAGGTTGTAGGTCTTACTTTTCCCATGGTCAACAGGGCTGCTGCTGTTTTTTTAAAAAATTACTAGTATATTTGGGAGGGGAGAATGCACAGTTAAGTAACTGTTTCTCTTAATTAAACCTTTGTCTGTTCACTCCCATCTATCCACCCACCACTTTCAAGCTTCTGCCTGGATTGCTATGCTTAGAACAGATATAAAATAAAGATAAAGCTGTGTGAGTGCACCCTTCAGATTCCTAGGCAATCTTTAGTATTATTTCTTTTGTATCATTTAGAAGCAAAATGGTCAAATGGTCATAGAACTCCAGCTATTAGCAAATTACAAAAGATGCTAAATAGTAAGATCATTGTCATCATTAGGTAATAATAGAAAGGACTCAGAGAGCTGATGAAATATCTTCTATAAATCACTTTGAATAAAATATTAATATAATCTATAAGAAGTATGGCAATAATACATCTTCAAGGTGAGCAGCTCTTTCAGCTTTTCTTCTGGTTTTAAAAAGGAATGAGCAATAGCTGTTTCCTATTTGATTATCTTTTATTTGTTGAGATGCTGCTTGTTACTTGGGAAAGTGAAGAAAGACAAGTGCTGTCAGAATAAAAATATCTAAAGGATGTGTTCTAAAAAGTCTTGCCTGCCTGAGGGATTAAGTTTTATGCCTGTGACATCACAATGCAAACATTATCTTTTACCAACTGGCTGTCTTATCAATGTGAATTTTCCCTTTATTTATCTGATAGCTGTTTATATGCAGGCTCAACTCAACAGTGATACAGCTGTTAATAGTTCCGATCATGCTTTACACTAAGCTTGGATGAAAATCTTGGCTCTGCAGATATTTATGCTCTTATTCCGAGATTGGCTTACTTATCATAAGTCTCTCAGACAGACTATTAGTCTTTTATCAGACAAGAAAGAAAACAGAAAATTTGTCCTCTGCAATACACAAAAATGATGCCAATAGTTGAGGGTTGAACTGTGACATCCTTAATGCTTGCTTGTTTGCTTGGAAACATTTCATTACCCAATTAGGTAACATCATCACTACAAGGGAGTGTGAGGTTTGCTCCGTTTTTAGTCTGCTAGATTTGGTGGGAGATGTGGTTTTCTTCTTGGTGGCTTCTTGATTAGGGTATTGTTTTCTGGTTGATTGTTTGTCTGGTGTGAATCCCTGCTTATCTAGATGCTGAGTGCAGAAGAGGATATATTCTGGATTTTTTTGTTTCCTTCTTAGCTTTTTGTATTGTCTCTTTTGAAAAATGTGTACATATGGTTTATTTCTATCTGTCTATTGATGACTTTTTGTCTGAGTGCCAGACTTTCAGGAACTCCCTAGCATTTTTGGATTTAGTTTGGTCGGGATGCTCACAGATACCCAGGTCAAACTATGGTTAAGTTTGTTCATGTATTAAGATTAATGAGATTTTTTTGTATCTTCTGACCTCTAATTCGTGTTTGAGGTTGCATCCTGCTAGTCATCTACCTATCTATCCTATATAGTAGCCATTAAAGTCCTCTGTTGTATATGATTGAAACTCTGGTTAAGTTTGCCCATGTATTACCATTAAGGAGATATTTTTTTGTATCTTCTGACCTCTAATTGGTGTTTGAGGATGTGCTCTGCTAGTCTTCTACCTATCCTATATAGTAGCTGTTACAGTCCTCTAGAGTTGTAGATGATTTCTGTTTGTTTGGATTTTTTTCCTTTCTTGGACTTCCGGGTCTCTTGATTTACTTAATATGTTCTGGAGGAGTTTGGTTGGTTTATATGTTTCTGTCATGTCATGTAGTTGAAATAGTCTGTTGGTTTTTTCTGAGATGTTTGCCATATATGGTAGTGGTATTCTTTTTATGTTGTGTCTATTCAGTATTTCAAGAGCTAAAATAAACAAGAGAAGAGACAGCTGGCATCCCTATCCTATATCTCACAAGGCTTTTTAAGATTGCCATTAACTATTATTTGTGTTTTCTGTAATTGATCTTACTCATTTTATAAAATTCCCTCCAAAGTTCAAATCTTCCAAAACTTTGAACAAGAAAGCCCAGTTCAAATTGTCAAAGGCTTCTGGGCACCTAAGAACACCAGATTGGTTTGTTTTTCATTACGTTGTTTGAAATACTCTTAAAGGTCCACCAGATTTCTAATATTATTCTTTTAACTATCTTTTAGGTAAAAACCTACATTGTTTCTCCTGAAAAAATTCTTGCAAAATTATTTTCAGCCTATCAATCAAATCACTGTAAATGATTTGTGGTCATTATTCAATAATGATATCAGCATATAGTTTCTTGTTAAAGTCAAATCTTATCCCTATTTAGTTATTAATGCTATACTGGCCTCTTTCCAACTTCTGGTATCTTTTCTCCCTGTAAAATGAAATTCATCATATCTTGTAAAGATTGTAAAGATTCATCCTTAAAATATTTATAATAAGAACCTGGGAATATGTCTAGTCCAGGCAACTTTCCTGGTTTAATCTTTTCTGAAGTTTCACAAACTTTCCTTATTTTTATAGGTCCATTCATAATTTGTTTCTGTTCTCTGTAATCCTTGGTAAATTTTGTTTCTTTAGATATTCATCTATTTAGTCCAGAGAGATGTCTTTTCCTTTATACAAATTAGAATAATATTGATGAAATGCTTTTTTGCATAGCATTTTCAATTTGCATACACATAGGGTATGAATTTGCAGTCTTACTTTCTAAATAATTTCCCTTCAGAAAGTAGTGCTTGGAGGCTAATTATCACTGGACAAAAACTATTTTGTCCTCCACTGAAGATTATACTGTTTCACATCTTAGTAATTTATCTTCACTTGTATCTTTGAAAGATTGAAGACCAAGCAGCACTCCAGGTTTTCAGAGACTTGATGTTACTAAGTTTGGAAGCAACTGCCTATGGCTGCTGTATTTCACCTCTATCTCAATCACATTCCTGCATTTCTTCTTCTTCCTTACCACTTTGCCTCTGCTCTGCCTCAACTTTCCTGCAATCCACTTTGCCAAAGAATTATTCTGCCAATGTTACCCCCGCCCAGAATTTCTAATTAATTTTTCAGACCTTTTGCCAACCAAACAATACAGCTGGCCAAAGAGATATTAATAGCTCATCATCTCCTGAGTTAGTTTGCGGAGAGGTTGTACACTCCCCTGCCTCATTTTTGACAGGATAAGGGTGCAGAATAGCACACATACAATAAATCATTCTGGCCAATGTCAACGGAGTTATGAAGACTTTAAGTGACTCTTGTTTATATGCAAGATGGCAAAGCTTCAGCATGATGCAAATGAAAGCACTAGAAATGAGAACTGGATTGATGGCTGTGCCTGTGCATGTGTGCATAATGAAGTGGGCCACAAATAGTATCTTGCATACCTGTTTATAAGAGTGCATTGGAGTATATGAAGGACAAGTGTATTAGTAATCATAAGCCAATTATGTTATTATTTATGTTGTTTATTGAACATTGTGCCCTGACTAATTTTAAAAAATGGGTAGAAGTATTACAAGGAGAAGCATACAGGTTTATGAAGCAATGGTATACTCAGCAGAAATATGCCAATATAAAAAAGATGTTGAGATTCTGGAAAGAGTACAGAGAAGGGCGACAAAGATGATTGTGGGGCTGAAGGCTAAAACATATGAAGAACGGTTGCAGGAATTGGGTATGTTCAGTCTAGTGAAAAGAAGAACTAGGAGTCCCATGATAGCAGTGTTCTAATATTCAAGGGGCTGCCACAAAGAAGAGGAGGGGGTCAACCTATTTTCCAAAACATCTGAAGGCAAGACAAGAAGCAATGGATAGAAACTAATCAAGGAGAGAAGCAACCTAGAACTAAGGAGAAATTTCCCATCAGTAAGAACAATCAACCAGTGGAACAGCTTACCTTCAGAAGTTGTGGATGCTCCAACACTGGAGGCTTTTAAGAAGGGACTGGACAACCATTTGTCTAAAATAGTATAGGGTCTCCTGCTTAAGCAGGGAGTTGGACTAGAAAACCTCAAGATCCCTTCAAACTCTTTTATTCTGTATTCTAATACTATACAGAACTGTGAGAAAATTGAAGCATTAAGATCTTTGGGGAAAGGAGTACTAGATGGTACTATTAAAGAAAGCAAGTTAAACACCTACTACTGAAGAATCTGACTCAATGTTAAACAATGGAGAAAAATATAAGATGATTATGAGGCCTACAGTGAAAAGGCCCTACTTATTGTAACAAATATAATAGTTTTTCCTGGTCAGGATGTGAATGGAGTAACTGATAGTCATCTTAGCTTAAGAGTTGGGACATACAACTGATTGTTATCTTGATCACAGTTCAGTCCCAAAGCATTTAGTATCTTAAAAGTTAATTCAGTATTTTAAATTGGGGCTCCAACTGTACCAGTTGCCCATGCAATGGTCTCAGCAACAATACTATATGATAAAATTTCTTTGCCTCTAGTTAGTATCCAGCAGATCTTATCTTCTACTCACTGAAGGCTGCCATTATCATTAAAGGCATCTGCACACAAAATTTATCCAATATTCCATCCTTAAGGTAATTAACTTTGATGTTAGACCCTATAGCCTAGAAAATACAATAGCTGAAGAACAATATAATCTCCATATGCAAGATATTATTGTACACACTAAAAATGAAATATTATTTCAGTATGAACTCTTGTAAGCTCAAAATGCTGCCACCCCAGGTATAAGACATTATCAGATTTGTAAAAGGTTAAATTATTTTGAAAACCAGTTTAAAATGATGGTTCCAGAAGAGCCCTTTGGTTTAGCAACCAAATAATTTCTCCTATCCTGTAAGAGAATGGAAACTAGGAAAATGAAGTGGACATTGATCTGGAACTCATCAAACTGCTGCATTTGATTGCAGATTTAACTGTGCATCTGAATACCATATGAATTATTCTTTGTTCACATTCCAGGTGCTTGAGTCCAAAAGCATTTGCTCAGGCATTGTCAGAAACAGAATGCTGGAATTGATTCTGTTTGTAAAGATGCAAAGATAGGAACCAAAGAAAAAGTGTTCAGAGAAACCAACCCAGTGTTGCTATATAACATTATGCCTAAAATTATACTAAAAAAAATATTTGTAATTCTTTTTAACAGTTTCTTCATTGTTGAAAGTGATGGAGAATATTGAAATGCTGGTGCTTTTTGTTACATGTCTTTCCAAAACTCTGAAGTCTCTCTGACTATCCACCAATTCCAATCTCTNATCTCTCAGCCCAACCCACTTCACAGGGATGTTGTTGTGGGAAAAAGAGGAGGTGGAAAGTACATTAGGTATGTTCCCAACTTTCAGTTATTTTGGACTGGGGTTCCCATTAATGCTTGTCAGCATGGACAATAGGTGATATAGTTGAACACAACAGATTGCTTACTTCTCTTCACCAGACTGCTGGATTGGAAATCCAAGCAATTTCACTCCTTGAGCAATAGTCTCTTGATGTCAAGAATTTCCTACCAAGATCACAGCTGAAGACAAGTAATTTTTCTTTATCCATGTGTGGTTATTGCAGTTCACCTGGCTGCAGGCTCAGCAACATCACAAAGTCATGTATTAATTTGCAGCATGAAAGCAAAAGAGCTAGAAATACATTTGTACTTGGGAATATAGCCAAGAGACAGGAAAGAAGCACCAAGATAATATTTTTCAGTGAGACAGAAATTAGAGCTTCTGCATCCCTTGGGGGGGGATGAGGAGAGAAACACAGTAAAGGTACATTCCATATATCTATAAATGAAACAAGGTGTGCATTCTATGAAGGCTCCGATCAAAAGAATATCAAAGTGGGTTCTAAATCAGAGTTTTGCAGTTGGACTGAATACGTCCGCTGGGTCTATAAGGCAGGAAGTATTTTTCTTTCTACATTAAGGAAATTCCAGTCTGCATATTTGAGATGGATATGCTCAGCAACCCCTCCCCTCACTCAACAACAACAACAACAATAATAATAATATAAAATAATAACAAAATAGTAAATGACCTTGGATGTCATCTAGTCCAACCCCCTGCTCAGGCAGGAAACCCTATCATTTCAGACAAATGGCTGTCCAGTCTTTTCTTAAAAACTTCCAGTGTTGGAGCATTCACAACTTCTGGAGGCAGGTTGTTCCACTGATTAATTGTTCTAACTGTGAAGAAATTTCTCTTTTGTTCTAGGTTGCTTCTCTCTTTGGTTATTTTCCATCCATCTGCCTTCAGGTGCTTTGGAGAATAGCTTGACTCCCTCTTCTTTGTGGCAGCCCCTGAGATATTGGAACACTGCTATCATGCCACCCCTAGTCCTTCTCTTCATTAAACCAGACAAACCCAATTCCAGCAAGCGTTCCTTATATGTTTTAGCCCCCAGTCCCCTAATCATCTTTGTTGCTCTTCTCTGAACTCTTTCTAGAGTCTCAACATCTTTTTTACATTGTGGTGACCAAAACTGGATGCAGTATTCGAAGTGTGGCCTTACCAAGGCATTGTAAAGTGGTATTAATACTTCATGTGATCTTGATTCTATCCCTCTGTTAATGCAGCCTAGCACTGTGCTGACTTTTTTGGCAGCTGCAGCACACTGCTGGCTCATATTTAAGTGATTGTCTACTAGGACTCCAAGATCCCTCTCACAGTTGCTATTATTGAGCAAGGTACCACCTATACTATACCTGCGCATTTGGTTTTTCTTGCCTAAATTTAGAACCTTACTTTTTTCACCATTGAATTTTATTTTGTTAGATAGTGCCCAATGTTCAAATCTGTCAATATCCTTCTGTATCTTAAGCCTATCTTCTGGAGTATTGGCTATTCCTGCCAGCTTGGTGTTGTCTGCAAATTTGATGAGTTCTCCATCTATCCCCTTATCCAAATCATTGATGAAGATGTTGAAGAGCACTGTGCCTAGAACAGAGCCCTGGGGCACCCCACTACACACTTCCCTCCATGTAGATGCAGTTCTATTGAGGACCACACTAAGTACAGCTGGTCAGCTAGCTACGAATCCATCTGGTGGTAATGCTATCTAACCCACATTTTTCTATCTTATCAAGTAGTAGGTTATGGTCTACTTTATCAAATGCCTTACTGAAATCCAGTAAATTATATCCAAAGCATTCCTCTGGTCCACTAATTTTGTCACCAGGTCAAAGAATGCAATAAGATTTGTTTCGCATGATTAAAATACTTCTACCAAATCAGGACTGGTTGTCCAGCCATATATCAAAATAATCTCTTTCCCAGCCCCCATACCATGTTAAAGATAGTGATGGGTGCATAATTTCCCACTGGCTAGATTTTCGATGGGAGGTGATGGAAACAAAGCCTGGGAAATCCACCAGTCTTCATCTTTAATATGCTTTATGCAACATAACCAAGGGTGAGGGAAAAACACAGACATGTCACTGGAAGGCAAAACCACAAAACTATATTTTACTTATTTTGGCCTTGTCATGTGGTGGAATTCATTGGAGAAAGCAATTATGTTTGGAAGAGTTAGCAATAAAAGGAAACTAGACTGCCAAAGATCACTGTGGCTAGACATCATCAAAGCTGACACCATCCAGAGCATAGAACAATTCTAACAAGTAGTGTAAGATTGGAAGACATGGAGAGACGTGGCCCACAGAATCACCAAGAGTAAGACATGATTGAATGATAACATGATCATCATCAACAACAGCAACTAAGGGCTGCACCATTACCTGGCATTGGTCTTCTGCATGATAGGGATCACCAACAAGGGCAACACATTTTATGCCAATATGATTTTTTTTGTCAGCTCAAGGACAAAAGGATAGTTAACTTGATAATGAGGAACTGCCCCAGGAAAATTTGTGGCAATATCAAAAATTAAGATCCACATGGAAAATTTTAATTCAAGAATCCAGAATATTGATACCAATGGATTTCACAATAGTGATCCCATATTCAGCCACTAATGCATAAGAAGGAGTGCAGTACATATCTTCAAGTTGCCTGTGCCAAGTTTGGAAGCAGAAATCACATGTACTTCCAAGTGATTGCTCCATTGCTTCTCGGAAAGTTTCCAAATGAAGAAAAAGAGCAGCATTTAGGGATTTTATTGTCTTTTTTTTAAAAAAAAGCCAAGGGGGCAGATTTGATAGACATACAGAGAATCGTGCATATTGTGGAAAATGGAAATGGACAGAAATTTCTCCCTGTAACATAATAAAAAAATAGGGTCATCTATTGAAACTCAGTGGAAAAAGCTAGGAGACCAATGAAAGGAAATCATTATTACACAATGCAGAGTTAAAACTAAGAAATTTGCTGCCATCAGGTATTGTGGTGGCCACTGCTTTAAAATGAGACTAGACAAATTCATGGATGATAATCTTGATTACTCTATACAACTTCCTGAACTGAAAGAAGTATGTTTAAATACAAATTGTTAGAGAGCAATTGCAGAAGATTATTGATTGCATGTCCTGTTGTGAGGTTTCTGAATGAATCTCGTTGGTCATTGGAAAACACAGCCTATTGAACCAGACGAGCACTGAGCTGATCTTCCAAGACAATTCTTTTGCTCTACTCTGTTTAGGGCAAGAGTCAACATTACTGGATTTTGTTTAATGATTATTCTCTTGAAATTCTATATTTCTGTTCAAACAGAATGAGAGCCTCTGCCCTGTGCCAAGCATTCTCAACACTTACTGCCAAGATGGCTCTGCAATTAAGTGGTTAGAAAGGATTTGATATTCCATTGCCTCCTAATCTCACTCACACATCTCACTAACATGAATGAATGGGAGGAAGCTATACTGTCCTTGAAGTGCACATTAGTCTTAATAATAGCCACTCTATGACAGGAGGGTACAAGAAAGAGAAACCTGTCCTCTGAAGAATTAATCTTTTTGATATTAATCAGGACTTTTCACAGGAATGTTTTCTGGGCTTTCTCAATAAGAATGTATAAAAATGGTTAATGAAAACAAATGCATCATAGCATTCTTCTACAATGGCAAACTGTTTCAATGCAACAGAAGAAGCCTTTGAAAGACAGGTAAAAAGGCAGATCTTAGAGTTTTGCTGTCAGGCCATATGTATTTTCCAGATTGCATGCTGAGCTGTTCTCTCAAGCATGAAGATCAAAGATCTCATTGCATTGTAACAGGAAAATTGATTAGTGCATTGTTGCATTTATATCTCATATCATGTGCTGCATTACCTAAGTGACTGCAGAAACAGACAGATGGAGAGCTGTCATAAAAGCAGAAACAAATGTTACCATTAAAGCCATTTAAAAAAGAAAATATGCAATATCAGAAAGAGATGTGCAGTCATGGCTTATTGATATGTATTTTTGTCAATGTCTGAATAAATCTTTTTTTGACCGAGACTTAAGAAAGAGGGTTTTCAAGACATGATTATATATTTTCTTAAATAGTTTCCCTTTTATTTTTTTCTTTCTTCTTTTAAAGATGGTGATGATGATGATGATGATGATGATGATGATGATGATGATGATGATGATGATGATGATGATGATGATGATGACGACGACGACAACTTTTCATTGAGCAATAAAGGCAACATATATCATGAGAGGGAGAACCTATCCTCAGATTCTCACAAAAACAATTCTATAAAATTGGTTGGATTGAAATATTATAATTAGCCTATATTACCTGCTGTGTCTATATAGTTAAATCTTGACTGGTTTCCCTTATGTGCATGTTTTATGTATACAATCAAAAGTTTGGTATGTACTGTTTCTTGGACTTTACATTGCTAACTCCTGTAAATTTTGTTTGAATAACTGCTTTAGCAGTATTGTATTAGGGCAGGGGTGTCAAACTGCCGGCCCGTAGGCCAGTTTCATCATATCGGAGCCGCGCCCACCCCATTGCCGGCAATGGCAAAAAAGCTCTGATTCGTCGTGCGACATCATGTGACATCGCGAGTTTGACATGTCTGTATTAGGGACAGTTTGGTGTAGTGGTTAAAGCATCAGGCTAGAAACTGGGAGACGGAATCTAATTAGATAAGATAAGAAAAGATAACCTTTATTGTCATTTTTTTACTGTGGGAACAACGGCACACATCAAAAATGAAATTTAGTTGCCCACATACATAACACACACCTAAACATACTATGAACAACATATGTATAGACCCACACCCCTACATATATGTAGCAAATAAATATTAATTACTGTCTATCTTGAATATATAACGGAAGGAGGAAGCTTGAAAGTTCACAAGGTTAATGCTGTATGGAATGAAACTATGGCTGAATCTGGATGTTCTGCTATGGATACCACGAAGCCACCTCCCAGAAGGTAACAAGGAAAACAGGTCGTGAAGAGGATGTGTAGTGTCCCAGATAATCTTACGGACCCTGTCTACAGTTCTGTCTATGATTGGAGATTTATAACCCTCCCTGCCAACTTCTGACAAGCAAAGACAATAGGAAGTTAATAGGAGGTTGCAAGTCACAGTCATGTGAGATTCTCACTTAATGGCCCACATGGTCCTTTTTTAATGGTAGCAGTTGGGACTGCTGGAACTGCCATCACCCAATGGTGTGGTTACCTGGTTTTTCAATTTATACCCATATCGCTTAACAACGAAGTTTCTGGTCCAAATTAACTTACTGTTAAGTAAGGACTACCTATGATGGTAGGTATATGAATCATGCTGCTATTTCTTTGCTGTTTCTGTTATATTATATTAGGCCTACATTGTTGATTGTACTTGAATTTGCATTTGAATATATTCTTTCTCTCTTCTTGCTCTTAAACTCTGATACTAAAATATAACTTAGATTGATTAAGTTTATATTATCTCTGCTATAAAAAGTTATCATTTGGGCATATACAATACAATATGCCAAAGCCAACAGATACCATTTTCTGGTTTATGGTGATATATAAATTAGACAATCAGCCTCCAAATATCGTTCACTATGGGTAACCATAAGGGACCTGTAACTTTTGAAAAGCTGAATAGAGCAATTCACTGGGTGAGCAATCAAAGGATTTCTAGAATGGAAGAGCTACCATGTGGTTCTGAACATATTATTCCTATGGCTAGGGTAAATTATTTATATTTGCTATTTGTAGTTCTAATTTTTATGCCTTAGATGGAAAGAAACCTGCCTTTTGTTACCACTGCCTAATTAGTTACCTAATTTGTATTAGACCAAAAGGTCTGCTAGCAAGATTTGCACATTGCTAATAGGTAACTGAGACAAACATATTCTCATTATAATTTCCTGTGATTTCTCATTATGAAAGGTTACCCATAACTATAAACATGACGAACCAAGAAAAGTATATGAAATGGATTCATATATGCATTCTTATTCTGTACTCTATTTGTATCATTTTATTATATTATCTCTGGATTCTTCTGTGCTCTATAGCTATCCTTCTATTACTAGCTGAACAAAATAAAGAGAGCAAAAAGAAGAACAAGATAAGAAAGTTAAAAGATAAAGCTAAATGATAAACTGGCACCATTTCTTGCTGATAAAAAGAAACCAACTAAAGGAAACATCTATTCATCACGATTGCATGGCCTGTACTAATAAACAACTCTTTATTCCTTGAGAAAAGATGCAACAAATCCAAACAGGAAGGAAAAGTGCAAGGCCAGGACAAAACTAAAAAATGTTGTAAAAATCAACACAGGTATCATGATCTGTGTATAGCATAAAGCATAAAAGTGAGAACATGGCATTGGAAAGCCAAGATTCTTCCACAAGGAGATTGCTGGTATCTCCCAACTCTAGTGAGAGCCAGTGAAGGAGAAGAGCATTCTTCCATTTCCCCATTCTTTTCTTGCATCTGGAATGTTTACTGTATCTATGTGAAGCAGGGTGGGGTGGATATGATCGAATAAAATAGTTGAAATAGTATCGTACATGCTCCTAGTTTGCTTGGAAAGCCTTTTTCTGACTATGCTCTAATTCTGCAGGTAAGATCCTAAATATTTTGAAACAAAACTTTGTACATGATTTTCCAAGAAAGGAAAGAATAAACAGCCAAAATAACTCACTTGCTTGCTTATTCATGAAGCCATCACTATTCCAATCTATATCATATGCTGACCAAAACAAATAATCTTATGCGCTGGTCTTAAGATGACTATATAGATATGAGAATCAGCATGATACTGTCAACCATCCCACTCAGTCATCTAGCAAAAAAAAAAAAAAAAAAAGGCTCCTGGCCTTTTGTCTTTGCCAAGGGCGTACTTTACTGAAGCTTAGGTGGTTACAGAAGTAGGGTAAGCTGAATCTGAGGTTTTCTCATGGAAACAATACAAAGTAAATTCCGCCCCCCCCCCCTCGATTATCTGTAAATGTCCAATTAGGTGTTTATATATATCTCTGTTCCCAGCTCTCCATATCAACAGTTGACCTTGGCTGGCTCAGAGTGTGAAATGGGAATGCTCTGCACCTTACCATGAACTTCTAAAAAAAAGCAAGATAGTAATCAAATGAATAATTAATTAAATACATAAGCCAAGATAATATCACCCTAAGAGATCAGAAAGATGATATAGATATATGTAAATTTATCTGCTAATTTGACTTAGGACAAATCACTATATAGACTTATACCATAGTATATTATAAGGTAGAAAAAATATGTATATCTTACTGTCTGTTAGGCCAAGAAAATATGAACAGAGAAACCATGAACCATTTTATTTAGGCTGTTTATAGTGAAATAATCTTGCAAGTCTGATTGTGCTTCCCCTCCTTCCCTTTTATATTCCTTTAAATTAGGGGTGTCTGAGAAGTTTTTGTAATCCTCCCCCATAATTTAGACTTCAGCAATATTTCTCTTTTTGTTGCTTTGGCAACAGATCTCTCTCTCCATGAAGGTCATCTTCTTTATTCTCTACACTTAGTTATATTAAAGAAAACTGAGTGGGCACCTTTTATATCTGCTCAGGCTGCTGTCCAGTTGCTAATTGTTGATTGGCAAATTCAAGATCAAGGCTTTTCTTTGTGATGGTGCTTTATCTTTTTTGACAGAGTAGAGAAATAGTGTCTGCAATCCTGATAAATGTTCTTTCAGAGATAAAGGGGTATTTGGTTTGATAATCTGAGTCTTGAAAAGACCTGAAATATCACACACCCACAGAGTCTCTCACAGGGGGAAAGGGAGCTGAAATGGGCTAAAGAACTGGCAGGAAGGCTTTGAAGTGAGAAGGAAGGAGAAGGAAAAATGGTTAGCAACAAAAAAAAAAGGAGCTTAAACCTTCAGATTGCTGAAGAAATCAGACTCCTATGGGATTCAGGATACTGAAGAGGAAGGAGGAAGATGTTTTTTATTTGCTGTATAGGGAGAAAATATGGAGCAATAAGATGATCAAGATTGTGAAAACCATGAGAGACTGCCAGCTAAATTTAATTAAAGCTCTTGATTAACTCTTTGGGGATTCTAGTATGCACATGGTTATATTAAGAGAAACAACACTATTGCTGTCAGAGAATTAATTTTGAAATGGTAAAGCAATTAGTCTGTGAGGCAATTCAAAACTTTCTTTTGAAACAGTAGCCAAGAGAAGGAATCATAGAATTTGCTAAGTGTCATCCAAGGCCTTTTGATCCGGCACCCAGTGTGCTGATAAGCACTGGAACCATCACTGCTAGTTTATGCCATCTCTTTCGACTTCAATTTTCAGATCTTGATATTTTGCGATCTCCAATTCTTTGTCTTCTACTATCCTCTGGTATTGCAGTATTGGTACTTCAATTCTACACTTGCTTCTTTTGAACCACAGTTAAATCTGATGTGTTTAGGCAACAAAACTTTCTCAGCTTGCATTTGGAAATCCCATGCTATTTTAACCTGCTCATTTTTACTACTTTTACAACTTTATATTCCCAACATTTTTTCATTACTGGTGCACAATAATTTTCACAGAGGTTCCAGTGAATCATTATGTTGTTGTTTATAATCAGGTTGTGCAATCTTCTTGTGATGAAGATCTACTGTCTCTTCTTCAGCGCTTCGAATCATTGGATGATTTATGAATTCTGGCCTTGATAATAATAACCATTTCCCATTTTTAAAAAATATATAATTCAAGGTGGAGAACATTTCTAATTCTCCTGGTTCCTATTTTCTCTACAACAAACCTGTCAGGTGGTTAGCTTGAGAGAGGATGTCTGGTAATGCTGATGAGCAAGTTTATTAAATGGGCACAGGATGGCACAATAATACAAAGCTGAATCAAAATCATACTCATAGTATGCTCATTAATAGTTTATCATCACACTGGAGAGAAGTACTGAGTGAAGTGCCACCAAGATCTGTCCTGGCTCTACTACTTTTTAAATATTTTTATTGGAATCTTCATCATATCTGCAGATGGCACAAAATTTTTGGGACACTGAATATGCCAAACATATTCATTGAATATGCCAGAAGAGAGAAATAAAATTCAAAACAATCTTGACAGTAATAGCAATAAAATATATTTAATTGAGATAAGTGCAAAATTATTCATCAAGGGTATGCAAATCAAGCCCAGAAGTATGAAATGGGGGATATCTAGCCTGGAAGGACTTTGAAAAAACATAGCCTAATAGTTTACTATAAAATGAGTATGAACCATCAGTGTAAATTTCTACTGAAAAAAAGAAAGCAAATGCAGTTTTAGGCTGTTTCAACTGAAATATAATTTCCAAATCATGGGAAGTAATCAATCCACTTTATTTTGCTTTGGGCAATCTTCACCTCAAGTACTATGTCCACAATTTAAGGAGGATTTAGAAAAAAATGAAACTAGTTTAGAGAAAGGCAGTGAGCATGATTGTGGACTAGAAACTAAATTCTATGATTAAAAAATTAAAAGAGGCTATGATAGCACTCTTCAAATATGTACAAGGAGGTCCCAAGAAGATGAAACACTGTTCTCTATCTTTACAGAGTTCGGGACAGAAAATAACAACTGAATGTTAGGAAAAAAGCTTAAGAGTAAGATGGGTTTGAAAATTGACTCAGTTACCCAGAGAAGTACTGGCTTCTGTTTTGTGCATTCATTCAAGCAGAGGCCACTCTTTCTGGAATATTTTAATTTCAATTCCTGCACTGAGTGGGGTGTTAAAGTCAATAGCCTCTCTCAATTCTTCGATGAATCAAATGCAGTCCCAATTGATTTATGCCATTGGATAGTGTTGCTTACTTCTTCAAAACCTTAGCTTTCATATTATGAAATTAGCTTTCATTTGAGCTAATTTTCCCTAAGTATAGAACTTTATCTTGATTTTCACTGGCATCAAATTACATTTTTGTCCACCCTTCCTCAGTATGCATTTTTTGAATTAAATGGAACAACAGTTCTTAATTTTTTTTAGCCCTTTCATTAGAAGAGAATAACTTTGTTGAGTAATTAACATGCTTGTAATGAAGGAACCTGAGATTATGTGCTAATTTTTCTCCCACACACAGAATTTTATCAGCAGTAATTGCATTAACATCTTTTCTTTTTTTTCCCCATCCCCTTGGGAGTCCATGAAATTTGCATTTGGCCCTATTTCCCAACCCACTGCATTCACTATATCCTTCTGAAAATTTGCCAGAAAACTTCAAGCTGTTTAATTTCCAAACAACAAAAATGAAGGAAAGAAATTGTTATATAGTTCAGTTAAATAAAAAAAACCTCTCTGAAGAGGCCAAGGAATCTTACAGGAAATTTCATATTAATTTAGACAAATATTTATTGTACCAATAGAATAAAATGACATAATGTTTATTATAAACATGGGGAAACAATGGCTTTAATTAAAGCCTTCATGTTTGAATTTTGCAAAAGGTTTTACAGTAGCTCAATTCTAGAAGTTAGTTTTGGGAGTATGACATAATGGAACTCTAGAAATGAGGTTGCCCATTGGCTTACTTAACAGGAAACATTTAGGCAAAAGAACCATTTGGAACAAAATAGAACAGAATTGTATAGGGAAGGTCCCTAGAGATTTCAAAACTTTTTAACTTTCTGGAGTCATCTAGTATAGAGAAAGATATGGTTGAAATATGGAAGACCATTGTATTTTGAGGAGTTCAGTAAAATGTTTCAATTTCTCTTTCATACATATTAAGAAAAGTATAAAAGTTTAGTACTCAGTCTGAATCATTCTATCTGTTTTTCACTCTTGCTTGCTGAATAAAAAAAAAGGTGGGTGGAAGAGAATAAGAAAAATCTTCACAAAACTGCAAAGCATTTCTCGTCAGTGAAAATCTCAGACTTTTGGTTCTCATCCCAGTCAACATCAGGTGTTGCAGCCTCGTGACCATAGAAGCAAGGCCATGAAGTCATAGTGCCAGTTTTATTGGCCTTTAAGTTGGCTGCTTCTGCACAGAAACCAGCACTGGGCACTGTGGAAACTAGCCACCCTTGGGTATCATCTCTGCTGTCATTATTAAGGAGCTCCTGACAGCTTGTAAGAGATTTGGTTGTTATCTTGCTCGGCAGGTATGCTTTTTATGTTATGCTTTTCAATCTGTTTGCTTGAGTTAATAATAAAGTTTAAAATGTCTTTATTCACTGGCATGTTTATTGTCTCTGGAGCCAAAAGAATCAATTGCCTAGGCACCTAATCGCTGCCCTGACACTTGGCAAAACAATGAGTAACCTAGTACATATGTTTAGATTTCAACTCCTATCATCCACATCAGTGATTGTAGTGTCTTCTGTGTGATATCATTTGGGCAGCCTTCTCCTAATGTTGCGTCCTCCAATGACTTTGGTTTCAAACATCTCCTCTATTGACCAGGCTTGTTGATTGTAGGAATTGACATCCAATTTAAATAGAGGACATTAGTACTGGAAGAACTTATCTAGTAGCAACAGATTTTGTTGTTGTTATAAAAGGAATAAGGTTTTATTCCTTATTCCTTAGTACAGAACAAGAGAGATACTTGAAGGGGAAAGGTCTAATCTCATCTTGGTTCTAAATGATTCACATTATGAATATTAATTTCTTCTAGTACCTCTCTCATTGATATAATCATAACAATTATTGCATTCATCTGCCTTACAGTCTTGTAGGTTTTCATATTAGTAAATAAAACAATGAGGTAATGACTTGTCAGAGGCCAACCTAAGAATACATATGAATGTACAAAAATAAATGCATTGTTCAATCAGACCTATCTAGTCCACTATTCAGTTTCAAGCAAATGACCCTGGGTGGTTTGGAAAAGAAGGCAGAGTTTTTCCTGCAGTATACAATATTAAAAGACCTACTACACAAGCCCCAAACCAATTGGATAAAGCATTTGGGTCATCTAGTGGCCAAATAATAAATGATTTCCAGAAAGTTACAGTATGATATTTGTTCACAGCAGGACATTTGCCTTAATATATTGTGTGGATAATATGGATATAATATATCCTAATCTTAAGGAAACTTTTGTCAAAGTACCCTATATCATTTTTGATGAACATTCCACAAACAGTTGGATCCATAGCTTGCTTGTACATCAGTGGCTATCAATAGTTTATGATCAAACTGGAGAGAGATATTGAATGGGATGCAGAAAAGTTCAGACTTGGATTTGTTATTCTTCAACACATTCATTAATCACTGGAAAGACAAACAGAGAGGAATCTTATCAGATTTGCAGATGATACAGAACTGACTGGTTTAGCTAATATCTTAGAAGACAGAAACAAAATATAAAACAATCTTGATTAGTTAGAGAAAAGGCCAGAAAATAACACCGTGATATTTAATAGCTATAGCCTCAAATGAAAAATTATTCATTTTATCAAAAATAATCAGACATACAAGTGTAGATGGAGTAGGATATCTGACTTGACAAAATTATTTATGAAAAGGATCTTTGAACTATAGTTAATCACAAATTAAAATGGAGTTAGCAGTGTTATATGGTTGCAAAAAAAGGCAGATGCATTTTTAGGTTATATCATTAAAAATATGGTATGAATCAGTCAAGTGCTGTCTTTGGTTTTGGGCACTATAAGCTAAGGAGGACCCAGACAAACTACAATGACTTCAGACAAGAAAAATGGTGATAATTAAGAGGATGAAAACAATGTCCTATGAAGAAAGTGTGAAAAAATAGGACTGAAGATTGTTGATTGAAGTGGAATATCCCGATGTTATTAGAATAGTTCAACAGTAGAAATGACTATGTAGCGTGATGGTAGCCTTCCTAGGCCTGGGTATGTTTAGAGGCTGAATATCCATCTGTCAAAGATGCTTTCATTTATATTTCTATACTACAGGGGTTTGAACTTTCGGGTCTAAAGAATCCTCTCCAACTCTATGAGTATAATACTTCTATTTCACTGTTCCCTATCAAGTAGTACTTAAGATATGCTGCCTTAGTTTCTGGAGTATAAAGCTATTAAAATTAGTAATCATAGATAGCCCTCTTAATCATAGATAGGTTTGGTCCTCCTTCAGAACCATATGAATGATCTGTTTTGACTTGTGAAACATTTAGTTTGAATGAGTTACTATTGTGGCTGGGAATTCTGACATATTTGAAGGCTTCCAGATTGGGAAATAATGACCATGGTACAAAATTTGTCTCAAACCACACTAGTATCTTCATAAAATTATTCTGAAAATTTAAGATATGCCCATAAAGTAACAAAAAGTTTTGAACTCACTGACCTGTACATTTATGCATTATGCAGAGGCAGATTTTTCTAATCAATTATAAATAAATGATCACATCTGCTCTTTCCCCCTGTTCATTAAAAAATAAGCACCCTGTTAACTCAATTATTCATCAAATAAATTAGATGTTAATGATAGTGTTCTGACCAGATCAAATATTAAGCTTTGCATAGTAAATTCAAGATAAAACTTACTTGAAGGAAAAGCAGCTGGAGAAAGCATCTTCTATCCCTCTAATGTCCTGTTATTAGAATATTTTTCAAACATCTACTAGAGCAAAAAGCAAACCAAGAAAGCTCCCATTTTAGATAGAAGAAAGATTGGAATGGATGGAACTAATATAGAAGAAATTAAGGTTATTCCATTTGCTTTGAAAAATACCAGTTTCATCAACATCAGGGAAATATTGAGAAGGGCCACTAAAAGCAAAGAGGCAAGAGTTTTTTTGATCTGGCAAATAGACAAGATTCTAATGTAATAGTAAGCACTATCATAAATCAAAGTGCAGATTTTTAGAATATCTGACCGACACTGCTAGATTTAATGTGCATTTATCTTTTCAGAACTTCTGCAATGAACTGAATATTCAGCATTTTAAATGACGTTTTGGGAGAAACTGGGTGTACAGGAACTGATTCTCCTCAACTATTGCTCATTGGGAGCCCAAGAAACCTTCTGTTTCATGCATGTTTGTTCCTTTCCTGGATTAAATGTTTGAAGAATTTGAGCTTGGTGAATTTCTTTAAAGACCACAATAGACTCATACACAGACTGAAGTTCAGATATTCAGAATTACTCAAATGTTCCAGAACAGTTCTCAGCCATTAAAAAAAGATCAAACAGTTATTTTGAACATTACTTTGAGTGGAATTCTTGTTACTGTGCACTAACAACAGTAACAAAAAAGAGCACAGTTTAAATACATTCAATTTACTGTATATAAAATTCCAAATCATTCATTTTCACATGTTTCATAAATTTCTCAATTAAGACAAATGTGAACTCCAAATGCTTTGGGTCCTGGATTTCAAATAATCTTGGAAAAACAATCCCATTAAATGAAATCTCATTACTCCTTTGTGAGCGCAAGGCATTGTACATAGTAGGACTCCCTGTATTTTATTTCCACAATAATAAGCCTGAGCGGTAGGTTGAACTAGCAGTTATTGTTTGTCAAGGAAGTTGTAAAATATTGCTCTGCTGATATTTCTTTAGTATTTTTAGACCATTCACTTCAGTTCAAGAAAGTGCTTTCAATATATTTTTAAAATTTAAAGCAATTCTTATGTATAGAGGTGCATGATCAGGACAGTTGCCTGAATTCTGCTATTTCCATGGCTTTTTTCTCATTTTAAAGACGTAATGAGGGAATTCCTCCCAGGGACTTTTACTGATCAAGAATCATGAGTAGCAAGGGAGTGTAAAAGAGCAATGTGCAAGAGAAAACACAATACCAGAATTATCGTCAATTTCAATGTTTTAAAACACCAAAAGAAATTCTAAAAATCTATGAGAATGAGATAGATTAAGAAAATGCCATTTCACAAATGAAAGCAGATTTCAGTATACTATACATATCTTTGTTTATTTTCAGGGAACCAGAGGTAGATACAGGGACAAACTTTGATTGATGACTGAATTTACTCTTTAACTGTGTAATGAAAGAAGGAATATGGGAGAGTAGAGGAAGCAGCTCTACCCTGGCATTTTAATTCTGTCTCATTTGTTACAACATTATGGGCTTTTAAAGTCTTAAATATTGATCTAAAGTGTGATACAATGCAGTTATTGGGGATGATGATTCATGTGTCGTTTTTATTGTGTGAATGCAGGCTGATAGTGACAAGCTCTTTGCTAAATGTCAATTTGTCTCATTAGTGCTGGCCTGGCTGGTATCCCACTTGACTATGGCAGACCTGGCAATACTTCAAAGCAGAAGGAAATCTCAAAAGCATTGGACACTACATGGGAGGTATTGTTCTAATTGTTATGTTATATTTTTAAAAAACAAATTCCTGAATTCAGGAATACAGGAAGAGTCAGATGTCATTAGAGAAGCATATAAACTAGTAAGGAAAGAATAAAATTAATTAGGTTTTTCCATACAACTTAGTTACTTGGGATTTACTCCACTCAACTTCACAAGGAAAATGCTATTATTGGGGGACAATGTGTGATTCTCTGTGATTTAGGAATGTAAATTTTCCTTAGAGTTTTTTGTTCATTAAGAATCTCAGTTTTTCTTCCCCACTTAAAAAAGATACCGTAGTTGCTTATCAATTTGTGGTTGTAATAATTGAGGGTTGTGGAGGGGGGAGATGATATTCATATGACCATGGTCAAGTACAGGTGCATTTAAGAGATGAAGATAGCATGCATTCAATTTAGTTATTGAAAGAGAATGAACCCCCCCCCCAAATACCATGGGTTTTATGGTCAAGTTATTATATGAGAACAGAATGTAGGCTGCATATATAAAAAGTTACATTTATAGCACACAAAATTCTCTTTTGTAGATTAGAAGTATCCTATTTATGCATCAGTGCAAAGAAGGGGAAAACAAGGCAGAAATTCCTAAATATTTTCATTAGAAAATCACATCAAAAAGCTCACTTTACTTTATATTCTGATGTCTCTCCATTGTATATCATAGGATAAATCAGCTAAAAGTAATGCTTCATTTTTCCCCCCTGGTAATTGGATGACCTCCCTTCTGAAGTGATGAAAGTGGCCAAATTCAGGCAAATTGAATCATCTTTTAAAGTTGATGGTGGGGGGGGCAATTAATCTGGTCACCTCTGCCTTTATCACTGCTTTGGAGTTGACATGAATTCTTCACGTTCCTGCTTCATCCTTGATAACTAAATAACATAATAACAGAGTTGGAAGGGATCTTGGAGGTCTTCTAGTCCAACCCCCTCAAGCAGGAAAACCTATACCATTTCAAAGACATGGATAGACACAGTAGACGTTTGTTGAAAACTGAAGCTGTATACAGATATGCATGCAATAAAACTAAGCAGTAGGGGTAGTGCAATTTATGTCAACATACTTTGCTTTAATTCAAAAATGGAAGAATGCATGTTAACACAGGCACGAGAAGGTGCCATGATAACAGATCAGGAGCTGGAAGAACTGGTATATGACTCCATATAATTAATTCTACATTAGTTTGAGTGTTGAAACCATTGACAAGAGTAATGTCCTGGGCCAGCAATTTCAAGAGGTCAGACTTAGAGAAAACCCTTTATGTTAGTTATAAATTTCATCCAGAGTACAAGAAATAAAATGAATGCAAATCCATTCAAACTGGGTTGAATATCCACTTGTAGAGATAGAAATGATTTCATTGAAAGCTAATTGATATCTTGCTCCTTATCATCTCACCCAATGCCTTCATACAGAACAACTGGCTTTTTCTTTCCTTTGAGGCATTTTCTCAAATAAATGAAATTTCAAAAATCTCACAAAAGTTTGCAGTGTTGATGTCCTAGTGATTTCCTTGTTGCCAATAAGCTCCATGTTGCTTATCTCTAATGTAGAATCATTTTAAAGTGCATTTCAAGGGAGAAAAATATAGGACCAACTTTTAAAACTATACTGGCTTAAATAAAAATGTCTTAATTAAGTTTTAAAAAACATTATTAATGGACCATTCAGATGGTCCTAAAGCAAGGGATTCAAATATCCATTGATGTGATGAATTTTCCATTGATGCTTAATTTTCAAAGTGATGGGGTGCTCTATAGCGCAGCAGGTAAGTCTTGAACTCCATTCACATAATTTCAAAACAATCCACAGGCCTTTTGATGTGTGCCCCACAGAAAAAATGCACTCACGGTAAAAGAAGTAGAAGTGACATGTATTTATCATACACCTCCAGATGACATGGATTTGTTCTTTTGTTGTTGAAAATTGAGTCATTTTCTGTCCCATTCTGGGTTGTTCCAGTGAACTGATGAAGGATGGCCATTGAATTACAATTGTACCTGTGCAGGATGCAGCAACTGAACGCATGTTAGGTGATTTCTCAGGCAGTCATGTTTAACCTGTAGCCAATAACTTAGGATGGGAGAATGGTAGGTAAACAATTTTATACAGAAAATTTCTTGCTGATACAATGGCCAGAGGAGTAAACCTGATTAACCTCAGAGATTGGAGGATGAAGAAGATGGGTGCTGATTCATGATGGATTAATCAGGTATAGCTGCTGAACATTGCCTGTTCCAGAGCAGGCTGGCAAATGTTTTAAATACTGTATGTTGAAATGGTTTGAATACCACTGCAAAGAGAAGGTGGAGGATTGTAGGATCCTATCCAGAGGTGGAAAGATGGTATTTTGTGGGATTGCATTTCAGAAGAAAGACAAGGAAGACAAAGTACTGAAAACCCAGTCAAGCATGATAAATGCCCTTGTTTAGCTTGAAGAGAATAGGAGCTTATAAATTACTAGCAGCTGTACAGGCATATAGCCAGCCTTAAGCCAATTGCATTGCAAGCAGAGAAATAGTTAACTATTAAAAATGCTTGAACAGGCACTTATTAATTAAAATATTGTTTTTGTGCACATCTCGGAAGCTATAAGAAGGGACAGGTGGGGGACAAAATATCAGAGATGTTTGTTTAAATGCCTTAACTTAAACACAGCTTAAAGAAAGAAGCTTTTGTCTTCTTTACATTACAAATAAATGGGGGGGGGGAATCACAAGAACTAAGTATCTGATTATTTCAGAAAACCCAAAGCTCTATGATAGCATCAACAAAATTCATTTAAAAATTACTGGAATACCAACCAGACAAATTGGTGATGCCACAGAAAAACAATGAAAACATATTATAAAATTACCTGTACTTTTAAAATATGGAATGCATTAATCAAATACATCAGTTTGTAATGTGATTCATTACATTAGTTTCATGCTAAGTTGTAAATCTGAAACTAATCAAGGCATAATCGGTGATAAAAAAAATCAGTTCTGATCTACACCCCAGAGAAGAATATCAAATTTCAGCCCTTGCTAGTTATATTTTCAGCTTTTGCATACTTAATCATTCTAATTTTTTAAGCATATATTAAAATGTTATATCTGCCACTGCAGTGGAAGCTTGAAAGTCATTTTGGCTGCCATTTTGACATTTGTTGACAGCCCCCTCCCTCATGGATGCCTCTGGAAGAAGTAGTTCCTTTGTTTATATCAGCATTTTTACAAATGCTTGTACAGTAATGGCATAAATATAACATTGCATGATCTGTTTAGCTCTTAGGCTTCAGATATCTTTAAATTTCATTTGTTATTATTGTTATCATTTTAATTGATTGTTACTTACATCCTAGGGCACACAAATCAAAACAGATGCTATATGAATGGATTATTAGACAAAATTACTAATTTGAACACACAATTTGTTTTCTCACATCTTCTATAAATAGATAAATCATAAATTTTCTCTTGCCAAATATCATTAATTTGGCACCAATTCCCCTTATATTTTTTATTTACAATATTTATATACTGCCTAGGTCATATTTTAACATCTAAGAATGTTAAAAATAAATATAATTATGTAATGTAGCAATAATATGCATTGATTTTTATTGATACATTGCAATATTAAAGCTAATTTTCAAGTTATTAAAGCTAGTTGAAATCACACTTTTAACACTATATTCTGTTAAATATATGAGTTACCACCTTACAATAAAGCTATGTGAGAAAAGTAATAATATTATAATGATTAAACAGAATTAAATGTATTTAAGTAAGCACAGTGTAAATTTTCCTTTACATTATTCCTATCTATTAGTTCTTTAGGTTCCAACCAGTGCTAATGAGTTCAGTATTCTTTTGTGGACAGATAAGGGATTATAAATAAAGATAAATACATTTTTCATTGCTTCTTTTAATTATAAGGAACTGCGTAACTATTGTCTTTACTTCTTCAAATTTTGGAACATCGTTTCATGGAGTATAATGTCCTTGTGTCCATCAAATCTGTTAATGGCTGTTGATCCAGAAACTGATCTGAGATGGTTCCAGTTTTGACTCTTTATAGGGTTGCGTTCCTGAAAGTACAACCCATAATTTAGAGGAGATTCTAGACTCACAGCCCTTGTTAGAAGAACAGGGAAAGGCTTTGTAAAGGTAAGCAATGTAAACAATTACTTTGTTCAGTTTCCAAGTAAGTTGTGACCTCTAAATTGGATTACTGTAACACACTCTACTTCGGCTGCCTTCAGGGACTACCTAAAAACTTTAACCAGTGCAGAATGCAGCTGTCCTCATATTAATGGTTGAAACTCATTATTGCCACATAACATTTATGCTATGGACAGTGCACTGGTTATCATTTGTATCTGGGTACAATTCAAGGTACTGTTGTTACCTATAAACTTGTATAAATCTTTGGACCTGGCTATCTTTGAGATCATCTGCTCCTCCCAAAATTTGCCCACATAGCAAAGGCTAGCAGAGAAGGCATGTTGAATGTCCTAACTATTGAGAAGTTTCATGAGAGAAGACTCATAAACAAGCATTCTTTGTGAGGGGGCTTGTCAAAGAAAAGTGTCCCTCCAGAAGTGAGTCTGGTTCCTTCTTTATGGTGTTTAGGAAAGACATGGTTGTTTTAAAGGGCCTATTGGAGGAAGAGGATACAGTACTGATATTGAGAAGTGTCTCTCTGAGGATTCAGAGGTGCTGGGTAAATGTTTAATGATGTAGCATTACACTAGATGTTTATTATTGTGTTGTTCTTTACTCCATTTAAGCAAGTGTGTAACCTGCATAAAGCAGGCTTTATTGAAGTGGTATGGAAGTTTGAATAAATAAATAAACAAATTATCTTACCATCATGTTATGGGTATTCTACATGTCAGTTGTAACTTTCAGGCTGATTAGAGAGGAAAATCAATATGATTTTTTTTAAAGGAGATTTGAATTATTGTTCATCAAGCAACCATTTTTAGATCTCTTTAAAGTGATATTTGATTCAAGTCAGGGCTTCAGGTAAATGTAGTTCAGAGTTATCAGATTTCATTTGATTCAAGTTCTTGAAAACCCTGTTATTTCATTCATAGCTTCCTTAAAACATTAATTTGTTTTAATTTTGATGTCATCTACAAGTCAGTAAGCACCAATATTATCCTAGGCTTTTCATTCACAGCATCAAAAACTGAGCAGGCTAATAATTGTCCATATAACTTTAACAGTAAGCTATGTTTTCTTGTATGTATGTAAGAGAATTCATGATCAGGTTAATCTCCAGTGTAAACAGAGTGAATCATTTCCTCTTGGCGTTTTTCCACTTCTTGACTAAGGTAAGAGAGAGCCAAATACTCCCAGAAAAACAATGTGTGGTCTGATTTGCTCTTTTTAAAATTTCTTTGTTTACTGAAGACAAATTGATCTGAACTTCTGTAATAGTTTCCAAAACAAGATCAGCTAATATGTTTCTTTAAAAAGGACTGAAAATAATTTAAAGCATAGAAGAACATAAATGGGTTTGGCTAGTGCCAAATTTATTCTATTTTATATGTATGTGTATGTATGTATATATGTATGTACTATATGTAATGTATATGATAGAATTTGTATACAACCATAATCTAGATTTCTAGATAAGGTCAGTGAGATCTTTCTTAAAAGGAGATCCTCAGGTGGGATACTGCTACCACTCTCTTTAATAAGCACTTACCATAACTCCTCGCTTTCAAAGCTTTGGGAGAAAATTCTGAAGACAGCTTCAGAGTCTATGAGCATCATAAGGCTCACAGAGAACACCATTATGATCCTGTAATGACAGCAATAGCTTTGCCATTACAGGTGACCCTCAATTTACAACCCTTTATTTAGTGACCATTTTTGAAGTTACAACAGCACTGAAAAAAAGTTACTTATGATTGGTCCTTGCACTTACGACTGTCACAATATCCCTAGAGTCGTGTGACCAAGCTTTGTATGCTCGGCAACTGGCATGTATTTATGATGGTTGCAGAATCTGTGCATCATGTGAACACCATTTGCAACCTTCCCAAACAGCTTCCAACAAGCCAAGTCAATGGGGGAAGCCAGATTCACTTAATGATTATATGATTAACTTAATAACTGCAGAGATTCGCTTAACAATCATGGAAAAGAGGTCATAAAATCAGATACAGCTCAGATGTCAAGCACCTTGCTTAGCAATGGAAATTTTGGTCACAATTGTGGTCATGAATCAAGGACTATCTTTCCAACTCAAAGCTTGTTTCACTAACACCATTAATGATCAACTATCGATCTTTATTCATACTTTTCTAAATGTAAACATGAATTCCAGAATACACTGGTGAAAAAAGCAAGGTTCTACATTTAGGCAAGAAAAACCAAATGTACAGGTATAGTATAGAGGGTACCTTGCTCAATAGTAGTAACTGTGAGAGGGACCTCGGAGTCCTAGTGGACAATCATTTAAATATGAACCAGCAGTGTGCTGCAGCTGCCAAAAAGGCCAACACAGTGCTAGGCTGCATTAACAGAGGGATAGAATCAAGATCACATGAAGTGTTAATACCACTTTACAATGCCTTGGTAAGGCCACACTTGGAATACTTCATCCAGTTTTGGTCACCGTGATGTAAAAAAGATGTTGAGACTCTAGAAAGAGTACAGAGAAGAGCAACAAAGATGATTAGGGGACTGGAGGCTAAAACATATAAGGAACGGCTGCTGGAATTGGGTATGTCTAGTTTAATGAAGAGAAGGATGAGGGGGGACATAATAGCAGTGTTCTAATATCCAGGGGCTGCCACAAAGAAGAGGGAGTCGAGCTATTTTCCAAAGCACCTGAAGGCAGGACAAGAAGCAATGGATGGAAACTAACCAAAGAGAGAAGCAACCTAGAACTAAGGAGAAACTTCTTGACAGTTAGAACAATTAACCAGTGGAACAACCTGCCTCCAGAAGCAGTGAATGCTCCAACACTGGAAGTCTTTAAGAAGATACTAGACAGCCATTTGTCTGAAACAGTGTAGGGTTCCTGCCTGAGCAGGGGGTTGGACTCGATGACCTCCAAGGTCCCTTCCAACTTTATTATTATTATTATTATTATTATTATTATTATTATTATTATTATTATTATTATTATTATTACTATTACCACTTGGCTTTTTTGAACCACCAGCCATATTCTGTGGTCTTCCAGTTTTTTGACAACTTGTAGTCTTCTTAGAATAGTAATTGTCTTCAGTGCTCCACCAGAATTCACTGGTATACTGAGAAACATGGTGGTATATGGATCAACATATATGTCTGGAACAAAAAGTTTGAAGAATTAAGAATGAAACCTTGATGGGCAAAGAAGAAAAGAAATCCACCACTTTCTTTGCAAGTACCAGCATTTATTTTTTGAAAAAATACTACCTCTTCTGCCACTGCTAAGGAAAACCTATTCTATTAATCACTGAAACCAGAACTAAAAAATTCTTTGTAACAGAAATCTTAGTGTTCCCATTCTTGTAGCAACCATCTTAATTAATATTCAGTTAGATACTGGAGCAGGAAAGAGAGCTCAAAGCTGGATGAATGTGTCTCATCCCTAGTCCAAAGCTAGCCCAGAATGTTTTCATGCTCAGAGCAAAGATCAAGATGGTGACTCTCTAAGTATAAAAGCTAAAATGCTGAAACAATTTAGCAGACCCAGGGCAAGTTGCACAGTTCGCTCTTTCTAAATTTGCTACCATCTTCTACCATTTACCACCCAAGATGGCCACCACCTTACAGTCTCTAATAACATACTTGTTCTGGTACCCCACATTCATTTTGTAGCGCTAGCCAGCAGCTGAAACAGGAGATGTATCATTTCCTCAACATGTTGTAGTATACAGTTATTCAGTTCTTTGTAACTCAATTACTCATAACATGTAGGCTGATTGACTGAATCATTTAGGCCCAATTAACAAGATATTAACAGGTCATGTTTGCATTGTGGCTGTTAGTGACAAGGATGCAATTACAATGGCATATTTACAAACGGCCAAAATCAAGCTGGTAACCCTTAACAGACAAAAATGGTTAACCATGCAGTTTTATACCATTGCTATCTGCCTTCTGTTTTTTATCACTGAGATAAACTCATGAGTGGTGCCTTCTTCCTGGCAGATATACAGGCTGAAAACTTCCAGCAAAAGATAGTCAACTACTTGAACCTATGATCCAATCAGAACATAAAAAGAATTTAAATACTGAGCTAAACGAATGGTTTGTAATCTGAATTGGTAAACTCAATGGCTAATTATCATAATTTTTCCTAATAATTGTATCCATCATCATCATTTATTTCTTTATTTGTTTTACAGTACTGTATAGCTATTTAGATCAACCTTCCCAGCCTGGCACCTTCCCCATCTAATGGTACCATAATTTTCAGAAATTCTTTCCCAATACATCTGTAGGGCATCAGACTGAGGAAGGCTGCTTTAGAATATTCTTTGTTCTGAAATAATATATATTTAATATATAAAATAATTATATTATTTGAACATAAAAGCCATAGTTAAAACAATATTTTAAAAACAGAAGCAAAACATGGTTTAAAAGAACAATTGAGAAAGTTAAAAAGGCAGAAGGGGCCCTCTTAACCCATCAACCACTAAAGCAGTGGTTCTCAACCTTTTTAATGCCGTGACCCCAACCGGTCGTAAGTCAAGGACTTTCCCTGCCTGGGAGCGCCGCACATGCGTGGTTCCGCCCCCTGCGCCGGCTGAGGCGTAGCTGGCAAGTGGCAGAGACGGAGCAGGCCGACCACCAGCTGGCCCAGCTCAAGGGAGGTAAGGCACCCGCCGGAAAAGGTGAAAAAATGGCGGACAGCCTTGCTTGGCGACCCCTGTGAAATGGTCGATCGACCCCAAATGGGGTCGCAACCCATAGGTTGAGAACCGCTGCACTAAAGGGTTCCATGGCATTCTTAGACACAAAGACCATGAATTCTGACACACAGTCAAAATTCTTTAAGTGGTGGTTTCCACAACATACCCTCCCTGCCTGACCAGTTCATTTTTCTATATCAGACTCTTCCTTAAAATCTGGTTGCTTACACATGACTCTGCATGAAACAAATAGTATATACTGTAAGTAGTACATAAATATACCATTTGAAAAGCAAAGAGAGAAATTGCCTTTAAGAGATTTAGAAAAGTTGAAATCTAAAATTGCTTAGTTATCCCTGACAGCTTCCCTTCAAGTTACAAATTACACCTTCTGCCAAACCCATCAATCCAGTGTCCAATATACTGGATGGGTGTCCATAGGCAGACAACCATTCTCAAGGCTAGGGAAAAAGAGAAAACTGATCAGCCTTATAATCAATCTCAGACTGTTTTACCTGACAAGAAAATCATCAATGGGAGAAACCATGCAGCTAAAGGCATTGGATAACTGGAGAACAACCAGATACAAGTCTAGCAGAAATTATATTCAGAGCTTTTTGGAGGATCCAGTTTAGTTTATTTAGAATATCCATATAGCTTGAAAAATGCTGGGGCCAGCAGGTTCAAGAAACTGCATGTGTGTGTTTTAATAAGAGAATAAAACTGATACTTTTTCCTGTAAAAATTTCTTGAGACTTTTCCTTTAAAAATTGAAATACATTTTTCAGTTTTATGAAATTGTTTATTTATACAGTATTTTTAAATAAATGTCATAAAATTGATCTCCATGCATTCCAGGCAGAGCCTATATTGTTCAAGCAGGAGGAAGATAGATAGGGGGAGAGAGTTAGCCCACAAAACCTACCACAAGGGAGAAGTGATATCTCAAAATTATGTTGGATTTACAAATGCTTTTCAATACATACACTTGTTTTTTTAATGAGCATTTTAAAAAATGTTCAGATAGTTTTACTGTCTATGTGGTAATAGTTTGCTAGGATTGTGAAGAAAGAAAGGAAATGAGACAACCTGATCTGCATGCAGAAAATGCAGTCCATCTTTTCAATGGAAAAACAGTTATCTGGGAATAGAAGTTATCACTGAGAAAGATGCTATTTTGTAGTAGAGGGTAAATCCAAAGATGATTAACTAAGCAGGCAGTAATCATAGGAGCAAAACAGTTGGTTCATTTTGAAAAGCATGCCATTTTAAAGCCCAAGTACTGCCTTCAGTTACACACTTTGATTCACTCTGAGAGACAGTCACTTCACAGCTTCTCCAGCAGAGAGCTATTTTCCTAGCACTTGTTATTTGACCCTTTTATTGGGAAACATTAGGAACTGAACCTGGACCATCTGACTTCTGCACACCAGACATTTCTTTTCTGCTGAGCTGTGTCAATCTGTTATTCCATACGTTTAGAAACCATCATACTCACATATGGGTGTTCAAATGGTGCAACTGAAAATTGAAAGGTTAAATAGTCTGTGTAAATGATTTAATAACAGTAAAATTGAGCCATACTTGTCCATGTTTATTTTTCGTGTAGTAGAAATTTCTCCTCTTAGAAAAATGCCAACTAATAATCTTATTTTATTGTTATAAATAAAGTAACTACTTGTATTTGCTATATTTCCAGCAGACTTTCCTCCAGGAGCTTAAAAGAGCATCCAATAGTAGGAGACAGGCTACAAGATAATATCTTTACTAAAGTTACTCAATGAGTTTTGATGGAAAATGAGGATTTGAATCCTAGGTCTCTCTGGTTCTACTCCAGCTTCATAATCACCATATTGCACTGGCTCGGTTTAATTCAAACAGTATCATATTTTGCCCTGTTGCTTCCCTGATTAATTAAGCAGTGAATAAAATGCTATTTGGATTTGATTTTAAGATGACAAGTGGATAAGAGAAAATGAAAACTTTAAAATGAATCAGCAAACTTTTTAACAAGAAATGAAAGAAAGCGAAGAGAAAGAAAAGAGGAAGAGCAAACATACACACGAGGAAACAGGCAGTGGTGGGATTCAGCCAGTTCACACCACTTCAGCAGAACCGGTAGCTAATTTTTTGTTGCCCAGGCCCAGAATGGACTTCCGGAAGTAGCATCCACACAGAGAACTGGTTGTTCACATATTTGAATCCCACCACTGGAAACAGGTATTTTTCAGCATTCTTGAAAATACAGGACTTCAAAAATTTAATTCTGCAACAGAAAACTGAGATTTTAAAATTATGGCAATGACTTAGAGAGAAAGCAGATATGTTCAGGTGCAGAAAACAGGAGAAAAAAGGACGATGATGAGAAGGAACAAAAAAAAGAAGACATCAGAACTTTAAGTTGTACCACCAATTCTGTCTCTCTCAGGGAGATGGGTGAATGTCTAATGGAGCAGATTCATCAAAATAAATTGAAACACTGGCAAACACTTGAAAGCTACTGGTCAATCACCTGTTGAAGAGAATTTCTGTTTCTGGTCACAGAAACAGTTTTAGAACTGTATGTTCTGAAAAAAATGTCCAAAAGAGCAACAAATGCATTATTTACATCCTGCTGGGAAGAAATCTCTTTCAAGTTCTTGTCCTCCAGATGAAAAAAATAAAAATAAAAAATCAATGGTCTCAGTAAGGTTTAGGTGGCAACTTTTCATCTTTTCCTCTCTGTGGACTTCAGTCAAGTATGGTATAATGCAGCTGTAACAACACATCAACTTTCCAGGGCAATATTCCATATATTCGTTATTTCTAATCTAATGTACACATGGATAAAATAAGGAATATTGGCTCAGATCATATTACAAATTTAGTACTCCTTAGGACTTGACTCTTTCAATAGGTTTCCTTCTGTGCCTTTTTTGAAACTAATATATTCAAGACCAGGATCTTGTACTGAATCTATTTTAAAGCTGACCTGCCACTCATCAGTAGATGGACAGCACTGAGAATAAACCATTGTAATTGGTGCTATAAAAAAACAGCTTTTAAATTCTACCTTTACCATTCTGTGCTCTAGTTATTGTCTTAAAAGTATTTTTTCTCCCCCCCCCCCATTAACTGCAAATCCAGTGCTGATAATAATCTCAAAATTAACATAATAGAGTCTACAGATTTGAACCTCTGACTATGCCTTGAGAAACCAATGCACTGGAAAATCCACATAGCATTGATTTTCTTTCTTTCAAAATGAGGGCATCAAAGAAACCTTAGAAATTTATTTTTTTTAGCCACAAAGTGGATAATGGATACTTTTTTCCTCCAATTCCTTCTGATTAAAAACACAGTGGAATCAATTGGAGACAAGTAGGATGTGCTTTTTTCAAAAAGGTAAAAAATCAAATGGCATATTCTGGACTGCCATATAATAGATATTTCTTTAACAAATGGCTCTGGCTCCTATCCTACAAACCTCATTTATCCATGTTGCCTGGAAAGCTAGGACATCTAGATAATCAGACGGGTGAAAGGACGGATTGTGTTACACAGAATCTGCTGTAATATTAAGGAAGAGGAATGAGTAACCTATAAATCCTGAATTATCCTTTGACAATGGTGCTTTTCTGTAGACTTTAGAGAAAGGAAAATATTCTTTCCTCTAAAAGGAACGCTGGATTCCTTCCTTCCTTCCTTCCTTCCTTCCTTCCTTCCTTCCTTCCTTCCTTCCTTCCTTCCTTCCTTCCTTAGCAAAGGAAGAAAGCTACAGTAAGACTGAATAAAATAGTGGTTTTGACCCATTAGATGGAATATTATACTATTAATCAGATGTTTGAACATGGCTGAGAATAGATAATTGTTAGAAACAGAAGTATTATTAGAACTAGAAAAATAGGATTTGTAACTAGAATATTATATTTTGGTATGAGAAGGGAAATATGAAAATGCTAAGAGGGTTTGAATAAGGGAAGCTTTTGGTTACCCAAATATAGCTTATTATAAGAAATTATAAGCAATAGAGACATTTTGAACACTGATGGGAAATTATTTTTTTTTAAAAAGTGGGGAAAACAGGATTTTAATTGAACAAATGGATATTAAGTGCAAATGCAATTAAGATATATTTTGGTTAGAAAAGATTTTTTTAAACTGACATTATTGATATTATTAGGGAAATGTAACAAAGATGTTGATATTCAATTGTATATGTATTAACAATAATAAGAATTGTATGTGGGAAAATGTGTAATACTGGAAGAAGAGAGGAAGCATTGGATGGTGTAATATTGGGCCTAGATTGAAGAAGTTAATATGTATCACTGAATTTCTAATGGACCCAGACAACACGTTGTTTATTAAGTATTTATGATTGTAAAACTAGAAAAAATAATAAAATATTTATTTAAAAAACCTTGGGAAAGTGTGGTTGTTTCCTCCTGCTGCCTTTTTGTTTCTCTCTTCTTGCCTGCTCCCTGCTTTTTTCATTTGTATTGAATTCAGGATTGAGACAGTAGGCATCTCTGACTCTTTAATCTTCTCTGAATTCATCAGAGATGTGATAGATCTAGTTTACATTTAAGAAAGTGTCAGTGGGGCCATGATAATGCATCTCAAATGGTGAAGTTTGAATCTTAAATGATGCTTTTGGACCCAGTCTTCTGCTACTAATAAAGCATCAAGGGGTGTAAATGGGAAAGGAGGAGGAAAGGAAAGTCACTGAAGAATTTAAAAGGGATTTGTGCTAATTCCTTCAAGACGTCCCTGTGTGATGTTTCCTTGTCAATAGGAGATTAGATCTGAGAGTGGATTTAAACAAAGAGTTGGCTCATCACATCCATTGTTAATCCTCTATCTATTCCCACATTAAGCATTAATACAGGAATGCAACATACACATGCATATATTGTTTGCACAGCCCTGCTAAAGAATTCTCATTACCGCAGTCTCCTTTTTAAACACAAAGACATTAAGGTGAACAGCAAAAAAACAGAGTTTCCCTGGTCTCTTTATTCCCAGAAAGACAGTTCTCAAGGGAGAACTGAAAAATGTCACTTCAAGATCATACAGCTAACACGTTTCCTAGTGCAAGCAGAGATCTCTCAAGCTATGCTAGACTAATCCTCTGCAGCACCACTTTTATAAGGACTAAGTGAAATGTTGGAAGGATGTGATACTACTTCAATGAAGGATTTCTGTAACTGTTGTGTCTCCTGTTAGTCTCTGCCTTGTTCACTTCCTCATCCAGGTTTCAGTCATATATTGGCCTTTTAGAGAAAACCTATTGGTCTTGACTTGATAAGCTTTCTAGGCATCTTATATAAAGATTTCCTAGTTCCAGAAAGTTAAGATAGTTGAAGCTTACATGCCACCATGTCTACAATAATCTTTCTTTAATTAGTGGACTCCCTGTCATTGTGGAGATAGCATAGCTAACTAATGACATGAAGATCTTGATCCTGTATCTGGCACTGACCTGGAACTACAAAGCTTAGACACAGCTGTCCTTCAACCCATATTATTTTTGAATCTTATCTGAACACTGAATTTACAAATTAGCTACATCTTTGTTTTCCTTTAACAAACTAGAGGGGAACAGGAAACTTTCCCACTCTAGAGGCAAAGGCAACATGCTCCAAGAGCAGATTTACTTCACTCCTAACTAGTTCAGAATACGAATGCTTTCCTTTTGCATAGCTATCAACTTCAGAAAAAAAAAATCCATTCATTGCTGCATTTTCATTCTGAAGTCAATCAGAGAGTGAAGAGATAAGTTTAAACAAACAAAAACTAAAGCTGCAGGCCATGCATTAAGCATGATATATAATTTGGTCCTAAAGCATTGTTGCTTGTTTCTGCAAATTTTAAATCCTGCAGACTCTGACAAATGTTTACTGCAATGAGAAATTATACAGGATTTAATACTTATCTAGGATTGTGGTACTCATAAGATATAGAGTGTTATAAGATAATAATAATAATAATAATAATAATAATAATAATAATAATAATAATAATAATAATAATAATAATAATAATAATAATAATAATAATAATAATAATAATAATAATAAAGTTGGAAGGGACCTTGGAGGTCATCTAGTCCAATCCCCTGCTCAGGCAGGAACCCTACACCATTTCAGACAAATGGCTGTCCAGTCTCTTCTTAAAAACTTCCAGTGTTGGAGCATTCACCGCTTCTGGAGGCAGATTGTTCCATTGGTTAATTGTTCTAACTGTCAGGAAGTTTCTCCTTAGTTCTAGGTTGCTTCTCTCCTTGATTAGTTTCCACCCATTGCTTCTTGTCCTGCCTTCAGGCGCTTTGGAAAATAGCTTGACTCTCTCTTCTTTGTGGCAGCCCCTGAGATATTGGAACACTGCTATCATGTCCCCCCCCTCGTCCTTCTCTTTGTTAAACTAGACATACCCAATTCCAGCAACCGTTCGTCCCCTAATCATCTTTGTTGCTCTTCTCTGTACTCTTTCTAGAGTCTCAGCATCTTTTTTACATCATGGTGACCAAAATTGGATGCAATATTTCAAGTGTGGCCTTACCAAGGCATTGTAAAGTGGTATTAACACTTCACGTGATCTTGATTCTATCTCTCTGTCAATGCAGCCCAGCACTGTGTTGGCTTTTTTGGCAGCTGCAGCACACTGCTGCCTCATATTTAAGTGATTGTCCACTAGGACTCAGAGATCCCTTTCACAGTTACTACTATTGAGCAAGGTACCCCCTATACTATACCTGTACATTTGGTTTTTCTTGCCTAAATGTAGAAGCTTACTTTTTTCATCATTGAATTTCATTTTGTTAGATAGCGCCCAGTGTTCAAGTCTGTCCAGGTCCTCCTGTGTCTTAAGCCTGTCTTCTGGAGTGTTGGCTATGTAGGAAGGCCATTGAGTTAAATAGCTTTAAGTATGAATCTAATAAAAATAGAGTTAGCAAACTAACTAAATAACATCTGCACGTTGGGAGGTGGTATATTGTGATTAGTTATGGACCTAGGACTACTTGCTTTCTTCTCTGTTCTGAAGTTTCTAAGAAGTATTTGGCTGATCACTGCTAGAAACAAGATATCAGAATTAATGAATGCTTGATCAGATCCAGGATCTGATTGTCTGAACAATCCTACATAGT
>NW_015386485.1:438777-447578 GCF_001527695.2 Protobothrops mucrosquamatus
TTAGCAAACTAACTAAATAACATCTGCACGTTGGGAGGTGGTATATTGTGATTAGTTATGGACCTAGGACTACTTGCTTTCTTCTCTGTTCTGAAGTTTCTAAGAAGTATTTGGCTGATCACTGCTAGAAACAAGATATCAGAATTAATGAATGCTTGATCAGATCCAGGATCTGATTGTCTGAACAATCCTACATAGTCTGAAGTTAATTGAAGCAGGTCCTTGAAGTATATTTTAAGAACAGCTGCCCTAACAATCACAATTAAGAAAAGCTGCCATCTGTCACTAAAAGGCTTTCATTCCCTCTGCAGGAAAGAGAGAGAGAGAGAGAGAGAGGGAGTCACAGATAAGAACAGTAGAATTTCCTGAAAAAAGATTCTGGAATCAGTCCTCTTTCATCGGTATGCCTGCAAGAACACAAAATAGAAATCATTTCTATTGATCATTGATCAAAAGATGGGATCAATGACAGAAGAAGCAAAAACATTGACAAAGAACAGAGATGGAAACAAATATTCTAACTGAATAAGCATTCTGAAGACATTATAGAATTATTTCACTACTACATTAACCTCTAATTCAGGGGTGTCAAACTGCCAGCCCATGGGCCAGATGTGTCACGCCAAAACCACGCCCACCCCATTGCCAGCAATGGGAAAAAGTCACAATATATCATGACACATCATGTGATGTCATGAGTTTGACACCCGTGCTCTAATTCATTCCATGCCCAGTTCCAAGAAGTCCTGTGAAGTTCAAGAGCTTAATATAGATACCATTTTTCCCTATATTTATATGATTGAAAAGGCCCTCATATAAATGGTCCCTTAATCTAAAGTCAAAAGGTTGGCCATCAGAGCCTTTTCATCAGGGGCCCCAAGCATGAAATGCCCCTGAGAAGCTTGCCTGCTACCAGACTTTTAAAGACCTTCTTTTAAAAAAAGATAAAAAGGTAAAGATGTCCCCTGTCCAGTCGTATCCATCTCTAGGGGGCAGTGATTATCTTCCTTTCCTAGCTGAAGGAGCTAGCATTGTTGGAAGACACTTCCATGGTCGTGTGGCTGGCATGATTATACGCCAAAGTACACAGAATGCTGTTAACATCCCACAAAAGTGATACCTATTTATTGTGTTTCCCCAAAAATAAGACCTACCCTGAAAATAACCGCTAGCTTGATTTTTACGTCTGTGCCTAATGTAAGCCCTATCCCAAAATAAGCCCTAGTTAAGACCCTGCCCACTCTGTCCCACCATCTGGTTGCATGAGGTGGGGTGAGCCACACATGTAATAATCAAGCTAGGGCAGGGGGTAGGGGCAGAGCTGCCCCACATGTCCTGTACCCGCTTACCTCAGGACTGCCACAGCCAGGCTTCCCATGCTCTGACACCTGCCTCACCTTGTGGTGATAGCACGGACAGCCCCATCCAGCATGAGCCCACATGGCCACCACCAACCCACTTTTGCCCAGGGCTCCATTCTCAGCTGCAGAGGCCTTTCTTGAAGACCTCTGCAGGTGAAACAGAGGCTGGGGGTAACACATTTGAATGGCAGCAAGTGACCACAGAAGAAGTGGGTCGGTGTTGGCCACGTGGGCTCCTACTGGATGGGGCTGTTGGTGCCACCGCCCTGAGCTGAGATAGTGGAAAAAATAAGACATCCCCTGAAAATAAGATGTAATGCCTCTTTTGGAGGAAAACAAAATATAAGACCAGGTCTTATTTTCGGGAAAACACACTATCTACTTGCATGCTTTCAAACTGCTAGGTTGGCAGGAGCTGGAACAAGAACGGGAACTCACCACATTACACAGTGCTAGGGTCTTCAACTGCCAACCTTTCAGTTAACAAGCCCAGCATATTAACCGCTAGCTGTATTTTCATCTTTTTAAAATTAATAGTGTTTTTAACTTTTCTTATGGAATGGATTGATGTTTGTTCTTGCTATTTGTATTTTATTATCTTTCTGTTTGTTATGTCTGTGGTTTCATAACAAATTTTAACACTTAATTTCTTTTTTTTTTGTTATCAGAACTCAAAAGACCTCTGTCTATTTATTGTTAATCATTTACATTTATTTGATGTGCATAAAAGTGACAGCTTACAGGTCTTGGTGATGTCCTAGCAGAGAAGCAAGAAAATAGATGAGTATGAGATACCCTATACTCATCAGAGGGAATGAAGTACTAAATCCAATGCAAGCTGTCTAACTCCAAGGATAACAAGCACAAAAACAGCATAGTATAGTTTTACATTATTCAGCCTGTCAATGTATCTGGCTTACATTCTAATTCCAATATCTTTGAACCATGGAAATCATAGCTTTGAGTGACGTAGCACTGGAATTGAAACACTTGAAGCACTCCACTTCTAAAGATAAATGTGTTGTTACGTGACACAGCATGTATGTGGAGAATATACTTTGTAGAATTGTGCAAAAATTCCTTTTCATTCATCTCTGTACTCTGGTGGCACAGTATTGGAATGCAGTATTGTAGGCTAATTCTGCCTACTGCCAGCAGTTCGATTCTGACCAGCTCAAGATTGACTCAGCCTTCCATCTTTGTGAGATCAGTAAAATGAGGACCCAGATTGTTGGGGGCAATATGCTGACTCTGTAAACTGCTTAGAAAGGAATGAAAAGCACTGTGAAGTGGTATATAAGTCTAAGTGCTGTTGCTATTGCTATTGCTATTGCTATTGCTATTGCTATCTCTGGCATCAAACATTGCCCAAGGACGATGTGGTGGCTCTTAGCTTATTTGAATGAAAACAAGAAACAACATTTCTTTTGGCAATCAAGAGCACAGGGAGACAGTAGCCAAAAGGACCAGGACAATGACAATGGAGGATGTTAAAATAACACAATAAAACGCTATTATTTTCTATTTGTTAACTCTATTTATGTTAACAAATAGAAAACTTTTGGGTCAGGTTTTGGCTATTATATCACTAACATTTGATGTTACTATCCATGTAGATATTTGAGCCTCAGTCTCAAATTTCCAGGTAATCTAAGCTGAATTCAGTATCATCAAGAATGGGAACAAACAGACATGCATACTTTTACAGTGGTTTTATTTTTCCAAAAAGGCTATTTTTATTTTTCCTCAAAAGGTGGGACAGTTATATCTACTATGTTTTACAAACTGGATATATATATCCACTCTGACACATTTTTTTCAGGACCTTTATTTCTTGCCAATGTGGGAGGGCAATTTCCAAAATGTCAGAAGTAAATGGGGGATCAATCAATCAGAATCGAGCTGGAAGGGACCTTGGAGGTCTTCTAGTCCAACTCCCAGCTCAAGACAAGTGACTGTCCAGTCTCTTCTTAAAAACCTCCAGTGATGAAGCACCTACAACTTCTGATGGCAAGCTGTTCCACTGGTTAATTGTCCTCACTGTTAGGAAGTTTGTCCTTAGTTGCTTCTCTCCTTGATTAGTTTCCATCCATTGTTTCTTGTCCCGCCTACAAGTGCTTTGGTAAGTAAGTTGATCCCTTCCTTTTGTGACAACCTTTCAAATACTGGATATTGGAACACTTGCTATCATATCACCCCTAGTCCTTCTTTTCTCTAGACTAGCCAAACCCAAATCCTGCAACCTTTCTCACTTTAATGGTAGACGATAAGAGCCTGCATGAATCATTTCTCAATTCTCAATTTGGATCAGAGGAGTTTTCAGTTTCACAGAATCTTAAATTATTAGAAGTGATCACTAATCTTATGAGACCACAATAACAGCAACAAAAATTCTCAATTAGTCTTTACAAAAAATTGTTGTCAATAAATCAATTTGACAGGCAAAATGTAAATATTGAGTAAGAAAAAAAAATTGGAAATCTACACTTTGACTAAACAAAGAGAAACTGTCTTAATGTCTATACTAAATTTTCAAGTTTGTGTGTTAAATACAGTATGCATACATTGGACTTATTATACACAATTGCATTTGTATAGGAAAAGAATGAGTAAATTACCATCTTTTTGGAGTTACAATGAGAATAATATTTCATTAAAATAAATATTCATTTATTCATTTGAGGCAGACTTTTTGACATGATATATTCTTTGAAATGCATATCTATTACATAGGAATTGTTGGTTGGAGGATGGAAATGGAATCTCTGTGCCCTTCTTATTGAGAGACTGGTTCCTGAGCATTGAAAGATAAATTTATAACCCCCAATTATTTAGTGCATTGAACACATTGCTGAAACTACTTACACTTACGAACAAGCTGCTTACAGATGTAGAATTTATATTGATGATTACAATGAAGTATGGTAATCTTTTATTGAAACTGTAGCATAAAAGACTGTGTGTGTATTTGTGTGGGTGTGTGTGTATGTCTGCAGAGAGACAAAGATCTGTACAGAAGCCTACATACATATAACTTTTGTTGCTGTTGTTTCTCTTTTTAGTTTTCCTGTTCTGTTTAATTAAATACATAAAAGCACCCACCCTCCCCATGATTTGACTCAAATTGATGAGTGAGATTAGAAGAGTACAAAATAATGTCTTGTTGACCAAACTCCACCTTAGTTAATTAGCTGAAACCACAGAAGCAGATTGGTGAAGTGAAATGCAATGCCATAGCACAGCAAACCACAGAAAGACAGTTTGATACAATGCCCCTAGCCTTGCCCTCCACAATTCATAAAAGCAGTAAAGGTTGGAACCCTCACTGTAATATGAGAAACCTCAATCAGTGCCAGTCATGCAGAATATAAAATGTAGATATGACCCAAGAGTCAACTTATTGATGAGATGGGCAGCATATAAATTTAATAAATAATAAAATAAGATAAGATAGTACATTGCTGGACAGATTGATCTTGAGCCCATATTCAAAGTGAAAGTTGCATTAAACTCCTGTTTGTGTTGGGTAACTAGTACCATTCCATAGCACATGAGCAAGCAAAACTGGGACGTATGGCTCACCATAGCACAGAAACTCAGACAATTAATGAAACACAAATATTAGTCTTATTATTCCAAAAATATGGCAGTTTAATACATTGATAAATCTCACTGGCCAGCTACTCAAGTCAATGGCAAACAGTCAACCAGGCAATCTCCAACTATGGATTTACAGTTGCAATCCTGTAGATGGACTTGTGTTTATTTAAATGAAATAAAATAACCTGTTATTTTATTTTCAGTGGCAGGAAAGAAGGAAATATCTGAAACAAGTTTGGAAAGCTCTAAAGTGTTCTAGAGTTGATCAGTTTGATTTGGGGCTTCAAAGCAGATGCATTCTTCAGTTTATGAATCTGCTTGAGAGGGATAATTTGCTTGAGCCTCATTGTATTCAGTCACCAGTGAAAAGATTTGCATTGACCTACTCTTGACCATAACCCCTAGGGCTAAGGAGCCCCATAACACAAAAAGATGGTTACAAAAAAGATGGAGTTAAATAAGAGATGCAAAGGACACCTGCAGAAGTTTTTTTTTTTTTTAATGGCAAAGAGTCAAAGGTGGAAAAATAAATAACACCCCCTTTCTGGTTATATTTCTTGGGGCTGATCAGTCAGAGGTTATAGAAGTAAATAGCATCAATACCGCCCCCTCCCCCTTTAATACACCTTTCTTTCTTCCTTTGAGTTCATAGGAAATTAGGTGACTCTTGCACAATGCTTGAACTGATCTCTTACACAAGATGAGTTAAAATTAAGCCAAGCCTGTAGAAAATATGACAGGAGGACTGCAAGTTGTTACCACCCCCACGCCTATAAATTAATAGAGGATTGTTTTAGGAGGAGTTATTGTGGATTACTCATGACAACTGTATGGTACCTCCACCTTCAGATGTAAGGTACTTTTAATGCAGTTTTTGAAGAGCAGGAGCCAGGAACATAATAGAAGAGGGGAAAAAATCAGTAAATGCAAGAATTGTATTAGCTGTATTTCATTTTAACTCTAATTCTAAAATGAAGCAAAATTCCTGTCCCTGCCCTTATTTTGTTTCTTGTTCTACTTACTTTTTGCAGTTGAGTCCTCAGCACACCTCTCTAAACCCAAGGGTTAATTTAAGTAGGAAAAATTGTTTTGCATACCAATATATACAAGTGATTGAATAAGTCACCATTAACTAAACACACATAAATAGCAAAACAGAGACAAAATATATGCCAGAAACAAAAAGAAATATCTATATAATTATTAAAGTATTAAAATGTGATTACCAAATCATACTTTAGATGTACTAGTTCCTTTTTGCAGCTGAAAGTAGAATACTTATATATTTTGCTAACAATCATCTTCTCATTGTTGACATTTTTCCTTTAAAGAAGAGCTCTTTAAAAGAGACTCTTAAATGTATCCACTCTACACTGGGTACTGTGATATAAATAACAACTTCAGACATACTAAAAAGACCCTTATAGGAGGGTCTTTATTAGACTTCGGAAAAGAGTGAAAGCTAGAAAAGAATAGATAACTTTTACTTGCTTGGTTTGGAATTCAGAAATTATTTTGGTCCATGGGCAATGAAATAAGTAAATATTGGTATCATGGATTTTTCTTGTTGAGAAGCCACTTGCAAATCTTTTCTACAAAGTCTTCACATGCTTCATCAAACAGCTAAAGCTTAAACATTTTGGATAAGATTTAAATAGTTTCCTCTCCTGCAAGTCAAACAAGAAAATTAAATTAACTTCTTTCCGTATCCGGAACGTCGTGACACGAGAAGGATTAGGTGAAAGGTTTAGAGTCACGTATAATGTTCCTGACTACCGAGGTAAGTAGGGGACCCCCATCTATGTTGTACATTTTGTTATGTGTCTTCAACTAACACTTCACAAGTAAATTGTGTTAAGGTTAGATTTACAGTCAAAAATAAAGGGAATCCCATCTATCCCCTTCAGCAGGTGTTGTTGGGTCTGTTATTATTGTAATCTATGGGATTCAGCATCTCTCTCTCTCTCTCTCTCTCTCTCTCTCTCTCTCTCTCTCTCTCTCTCTCTCTCTCTCTCTCTCTCTCTCTCTCTCATTACTCTCTTACTGAAATTGCAAAGGACTATATTTGCTCACTGGGATAGGTTTTTGTCCAGAGAAGATTTAATGTGTATTTTAGACAAATTGTATTTTAGACCAAATTGTATTTTAAATCAAACTATGAAAAATATATAAATTAATGATGTGAAATAAAGAAAAATATGTCTTTATTTGAATGCCATAGTGTCTATGAAATGACCAACAGGACTTAAGCAATTTAGTATTTTTTTTTAAAAAAAGTATAAAGGGATGGGTGACATTAAATAAAGAAAAACAGATTTGTTGTGTATCTATGAAGCTAAGAAAAGAATAAGATTACAAAAAAAATCTGACTGAATATAGTCTGACCCTATGGAAAGTTAAAAAAAATGGAAATGTAGGTTTAGGTATGAATTAAAGAATTAAGCTATATGGCAAAAAATATCAGCTAGTGAGATATTATATGAAAGTAGAACTCCCTAGGTGGGTAATACATACAGTATATTCTCTTCTATTGAAATCTGACTGAAATTATGTGTTTTATCATTTGTCATGAAAAGCATTAGTGATGTAAAATAATATGCTTAGTTTGGATGACTACAATTGCTGTGATGGAGAATGAGGTGCAGGTTTGGATAATTTTATGACTGTTACACTACACAACTAGAGGAATGATCATAAAACACAATCTGCCTTGTCATTTGACAAGTGCATCTCATAATATAATGATGCACCTGGAGAAAAAAAAGGAGAAGGGTCCTATTTATTATATTACTTTGAGAAAATCCCATGTCAGCATAACCTAAGCCATCGTGAAAAACTGATGTAAAAATTAAATAGAATATTTTCACTGGCCTTTTAATTAAAATTGGGATACCTCAGGAAGTGGATAGGGTAGCAGCCCCCAACCTTTTGGGCACCAGGGACCGGTTCCATGAAGAGAGGTTTTTCTGTGGACCAGAGGGGGCATGGTTTTGCATACTGCCTGCATCCTGCTGATGGGGCTTTGCTTGTTTGCACAGCCCAGTTTCTGGCATGCTGCAGCCTGGTGCCGGTCCATGGACTGGGGTTGTAGACCCCCAGGATAAGGTGGTTTGTAAGATAATGATTGCCAACTGTGGACTGAATTATTTTCTCTCCTTAGGTGTTCCACTTGTCTGGATTCAGGTGGTGTCAGCCCTTCAAAATGGCCCAGGCAAGAAATCAAAACCATCTGAACTAATGCTGCCTTTACTGTAAGATTACAGTAAATGAATCCTAAAAGTCTGAGAGTGATGGAGAAAGGGATGACAAGATTTTCTAAATCTGGGCCAGATTTATTTTTTTTTAGCAGTGGATTTTGAGGGAAAAATTGAAAAGGGGAAAAGTGAAAGAAATAAGAGTGAAAGTAGAATGACTGCAAGAAGAAAAAATACGATTCTAATATAAAACTTGCAAGGTTATTGTAAGTTATTCCATTTATAATGATTAGAAAATGGAGGTAAGAAAACAGCTGTGGAGGCTATTTGGAATGAAGAAAATATTTATGTTACAAGATGCCACATAAAAGTCTATAGTCACACTAATGAGAAGAATGATAAATAATGTTTGGTAGAATAATGAAGTAAAGGAAGCTGTGGATAAAGAAAAATGCTTTAAAATGGTTGCTGCAACAAATAAGGATAAAAAAAATGGTATGATTGTATTGAGAGAAAATAATAGTTGCAACTTATATAATCAAAAAGACCCAGAAACTGTAAAATTAGAGAGAGAGAGAGAGAGAGAGAGAGAGAGAGAGAGAGAGAGAGAGAGAGAGAGAGAGAGAGAGAATGCTGATACATTGCT
>NW_015386485.1:448546-488422 GCF_001527695.2 Protobothrops mucrosquamatus
AAGAAGAAGAAGAAGAAGAAGAAGAAGAAGAAGAAGAAGAAGAAGAAGAAGAAGAAGAAGAAGAAGAAGAAGAAGAAGAAGAAGAAGAAGAAGAAGAAGAAGAAGAAGAAGAAGAAGAAGAAGAAGAAGAAGAAGAAGAAGACGACTATAATATGTATCAGATAACAGATAAATCAGAGATACTTTATTATTAATATCAAGACATGAAGTTATTGATAAACAAATTAAATGCTCAACTTTCACCAGGTAACTAAAGGGAAAGTTTGTAAATTTATTCTAGAATGTATAAGCCATCTTTTCATCATTCAGCAACCCAATGAATCTGCACCTTTTATTTTAAATAAATAAATGTGTTTTGATAGATTTAAAAAGCCACTGATTCCCAAATTACTTTCAACAGCTTACATAATTAAAAGTATTAAAAAGAAAAATAAAACACATGCCCAGACAAAGCACATTTTACATAACAAAAAAGCCTTCTAGGGGCACTACAACCAATCTAACCTGGGAATGCAGTTGGGTTTTCAATGACTTATGAAATATTGTGACTCAAGAGATTTTAGTGTTTTTTATTTCCCAGCTCTCACAGAGGAATGCTGAAATGCAATTAAGAATTCATGCACAAGATTTCCAAAATTTGAAAATGACCATTTTAGAGATATCAAGTGAAAATGTTGCAATCATAAAGTTTCTATCTTTTTCATTTTAAAAAAAAATAATGTCTGGATGTCATGGATGCCATAGAACAGTGCTGATTACATCATGTTGTTTACTTGTGCCATGCTGTAAATTCCTGGCATAATACAGTTCTCATTTTCTTATAAGAAAAGTGAAAAAAATCCTTTGAAATTATCTGTAAGCTGGATTTTTATTACATCTCACCTCCCTTGCTTTAACTCACACAAGTGTGCTTTTAACAGATACCTACAAAATTTAATACAGAATCAGATGAACCAAATTATCAGATGGGACTATAGACAACAAAATGCCTGTAACATCTTCCTTGCTGCCTGGGTATGAAAGAACTTGAAGCTGAAAGCAGACATCTTCCGCTTGGATCTGAAATGAGAATTGCCCACCTGTTTCTCCTTTTTCGTAAGACTTATTCCCTGAGATATTCTGCATCATGCAAAGGAGTTCATTAGCCACTTGTTAATGCATTCATTTCCATTTCAAACTCTGCACCTTGCTATCTTTTAGACAAAAGAAAATCTCATCCTCTCTTCAAACCTCATCATTAAATGCAGGAAGAAGGAAGGCACTTTGTCTGAAAGCACACAGATTGATAGCTAAACTGAGCCACACGAATGCATCCTAGATAATGCTGAGTGAACACATGATCAAGGAAAAGCATATGCTAACATTCCTATTTACTGTAGCTGTCTTCCTCTTTTACAGATGCGGCTCTTGCTCATCACCTATCTCTGTTTGAAAAAGGAGATAACTGCATTGGCAATGAATGGAAGCTAGTTTGAAGTATTCCTAAGGTATTCTCTGGTTTTAAATAGAAATCATTCTGTCTTGCTATAGATAGAGCATTCGTCTTGGCTAGAAATGGTCTTGAAATCTGACTTAATTAAATGACTTGTTTGGAAAACATTCCCAGAGAACAGTAGGTAGCTACAGAATTTATTTTCTTTTAAACACAAATATAAGCCATTGCTGTCTTGAAATCTAGCAGTTGCACCTGATAAAGTCAAGCAGGATTTATATGTTGTATCAAATGATAGGTAACAATGCAATCCCATTTTCCTCTAATTAAATTCTGTTTAGTTCAATGGGTCTTAGTTCCAAAAAGCTAGCTGTAGTATAATTATCTAACAAAGAAATAATGCTTCTATCTTGTAAACTGGCCAGAGAGTTCTGTAAAGTGCTATGGGATGGCATATAAGCCTAAATCAGTGGTTCTCAACCTTTTTAATGCCGTGACCCCCAACCGGTCGTAAGTCGAGGACTAAACCGGTCGTAAGTCGAGGACTAAACTGGTCGTAAGTCGAGGACTAAACCGGTCGTAAGTCAAGGACTAACCAACTGGTCATAAGTCGAGGACTTTCCCTGCCCGGGAGCACCGCACATGTGTGGTTCTGCCCCCTGCGCCGGCCGAGGCGTAGCTGGCAAGCAGCAGAGACGGAGCAGGCCGACCACCAGCTGGCTCAGCTCAAGAGAGGTAAGGCACCCGCCGGAAAAGGGGAAAAATGGCGGACAGCCTTGCTTGGCGACCCCCGTGAAATGGTCGATCGACCCCAAATGGAGTCGCAACCCATAGGTTGAGAACCACTGGCCTAAATGCTATTGCTATTGTTATCATTTCATTATTTCTGTCACCACCCAATCCCACTGCTAAAACTCACTGGCAAAAAGGCCACTATTAGCAACATGATGTTTTTCAGTAGAATGGTATCTTGACTTTTTTTTTTTTAGCAATATAGAGTTTAAACAATGGGCATAAACAGAACATTTAAGGCTGTCCTTCCTCTTTTTAAACTTACCCAAGCCTCTTGTCCTTCCTCCATCCCTTGCTCTTTGAGAACCACGGATTTTCCTAATGTGAAAAAATGCTCACTTAAAAGAAAAACCAAAGTGTTTGGATATGGAAGAAGAGAGTATACTTTATTGGAACATATTTCAGTGATCCCCATTAGAAGACTTTAGGAGAGAATTAAAAAAAAAACAACCCCAAGTTATATACTGTACATTTGGTGAATTACATTTGAAACAGAAGACAAAAAGATTAATATATTTATATTGTGACCCTTTGCCTGGTAAGCTTTGGTAAACTATTGAATTGACTCCCTTCTTATATTTCACATTTGCACTATCCTTCTTGTTATTATCAATGTGTACTACCAACAGGAATGTTTACACTGAGTTCCTTTTTACACCATTCCATTCCTCCTTAGTATTAGATCCTAGGTTATACAAATACAGCTGTCTCTAAGCAACCTAATATTTATACCTATCAATGGGGACATATAATTCAACATGGTTTATGTATGGCAGACATCAAATTATGCCACTACACTCTGCTCACTCTGGCGATATCTCCATATCACCAATCTGCTGCTCTTGGATGAAGCATTTTTTTAAAATAAGAAAAAACATAACAATAACACTGCGGCCCCAGGAGCACAGAACTTGCCTGGATCTCATCGAATAGTTTCAGCCTAGGGCCTCCTATATGAAAACATATGCTGTCAAACTAGGCATCTTATGATTGTAAAATAAATTTCTGATCAACGTCTCATAGCTATCTTCAGAGAAGGCCTACAAAAGAGCTTAGAAAATCTCCCCTTCGATATGCTACTATCTGGTCTTATGCTACTTCTAGGAATAGTGTATACAAGGTAAATTCTAAGAAGGCAATTTTATAAAGTGCCACTTGAAAATTACAGATCAACAGGAAGAAATAGCACTGTTATTGAAAGCAGTGGGAACACCTGAAAAAGAGATTTTGCATTTTTAAGTCACTAAAAACTATGTGAATATAGGAATATCATGCATATTCTGTACTCTGTGCTATGTGTCTATGAAAATTTTCAGTCATCCAGGTCATGGTTGTCCCAAAAGTACTTTTTCAAAAGGCAATTGGACATTCTTTGTTTTTTTCTTGGAGATATTTCACTTCTCATCCAAGAAACGTCTTCAGTTCTGACTGAATGGTGGAGAATGGAAGGATTTATATTCCTTGCAATCATCTGGTCATTAGCACTCTTTCTGAGAGTCACTGAGGCCACTCAGAGGTTTATCTGTCACCTGAATAGAGTCACCTGAATAGTGAAAATGGATGTGGAATCTTCTTGGAACTGGTGAGAGGGCTGTGTTGTTCTTTGTCCTTAGTCTAATAATTAAGTTTGATTTGCACTTTTGTGCAGGAGTGAAACATAGAAAATAAGAGACAGAGGCAAACATTGTCATTCAAAAATGAAAAACACAGTAATGTACAACAGCTTCTAGCCAGCTTCACTTAAATTCATTTTATATCTGCAACTGCAATAAAAATTCAACTGAAATAAAACACAGAGACACAGTCCCCTACTGAGTTAATGCATTATTTGCACATACAACTTCACTAAAGACTTTCATAATTAAATATGTATGGCAGTGATGGCGAACCCTTTAGAGAATGAGTGCCCAAACTGCAACCCAAAACCCACTTATGCATCGTCGGCTGCCGGGTGAGTGTGGCCCATTGGCTGGGTGTGGCCAATTGGGTGGGCATGGCCCATTGGGTGGGCGTGGCTGTGTGGTAACAGCAAACTGGGTGGGACTAAAAAGTTCAATCAATCAATTCCAACTTTGCAAGATCTTTTTTTTTTCCGCGAGAAGTTGAAATTGACTGATTGAACCTTTTTTTTTTTTTGCACATGGCGGCGGAGGCCTAAAGCGAAAAGGTTTTATAAAACCCAGCTGAAGGCCTAGGACTGGGGCGACGGCGCGCGTGCCCACAGAGAGGGCTCTGAGTGCCGCCTCTGACACTCGTGCCATACCACTGATGTATGGAATAAAGCAAAAATGACACATTCCTGTTGTCAAGAGACTTCAGATGGCTGTACCTACAGCCTTGAATCACCAAATCTCAAGAGATCACTGCAAAATACATCAATGCCCTGTCAATGGCCAATCAATTAGGATTCAGATTTATCATTCAAAAGAGTGGGCAAAGGGACCATCATTCTATATTTGATTGTATGAAGGAAGAAGTTCAGAATTCATAGAGCCCCATTTCTTATTGCAATTTTTTTCAGGGAGAGAAACAAGGATCAGACAGAATTCATATTGTACTTAAATATCCTGTATAAACTGAAGCTCCAGAAAAACCAGCTATGGATTAGGAATAGACAAAGCACAAACTGTCACGCCCCTATCAGCACTTATAGCCAAGAAAACCAGAGTCTCATTAGATTTATTAAAAGGGAAAAAAAGGTTAGTTTGCATAAAATGTACTATATTCACCCATTTATCAGTATAATTTTAAAAGTGGCTATTCCCATTCCCACACTCATGAAATTCCATTTCATAAATAAGAACTGGACTCTGACATAACTGAATTAAGTATTGAGAAAATAATTTATGTTCAATATAGTGCTCATGGCATCCCCTAAAAAGAATCTCTTAGTCTCTCCTTTCCAAAAGAAATCTATTTATCTGAAACATGGCAGTAAGCTGGCTATGCGCAGGCATTGTAATAGCATAGATGTATACCCTCTTTGCTGGTGTTATAACAACAAGGTAAGTTCTAATAAAGGCAACTCATCTGTGGCCAATCAGCTTTGTCCTTTGTTTTCCTCCCACAGTACTCTAGGTAAATTGAATTAGGTCCATGGTTACCATGTTAGCCATGAACTCCTAAGCTATTTCTGATTCTGGGCCCAAACAAGGTAAGTTGAAATTCCCTGAGACGATACAATTGGGGAACTCCATCACCATTTCTGCTACAGAATCCAGGAACTCAGGCAGAAATAATGATTATCCTACCATTCCTACTCTCATTTCTTATGCTTCCTAGAAGAGAGCCAACTTAGGTCAACACCTGGGTCTGCAGCTAATGGAGACCTTAAGAACACTAACAGATAACCCATTAAATTCTGCTTAGCTTGCTTCTGATTGTACACCTAATGATTATTTGGCCATTTCTAAATTTTAAGATTATGCTAATAGAGGCTATGGAAGGATCATCCTTTAAGTATGAGTTTTCAGACTATAGAGCAGCTAAATCCCAGGGGGAGAACCCAAGTGTTAATGACTTTTCCCTAAATTGGACTGCACCATGGTTCACTGCATTTGGATTTCAATTCACAGCCTCTATGAGTTCTTCATCCTGAGGGCATGATAGTTCATGAGCCAATCATATGGAGCAAAATGGACCCAGACAATTCTAAAAAACTTTCCATACTATTCTGAGCTTACATAAAAGTTGAGAAGAATATGCTTGTATCTTATGTCTATTTGTTACCTTTAATTGGGTAAAATGGGAAGGTATAGGGCAACAATTATTGAATCAAAGTAACTCAAATGGATTAACTTACAAAATGGCAGGACCCAAGACTCCCACAGGATGAAATTTGGGAAAGTTGTGATGATTTCAGCACTACCGCCATGCTGCAATCACATGATCATCATTTCCAACACTCCCAGAAATCAATAGGGAAGCAAGCAGGAACTATAAAGTTAAACATGATTGCCAATGTTCCTCACCACCTTCCCACTAGCAAAGTCTTTTGGAAGAGAAAGTCAATGGGGAAGGTCTCAAGTTGCTTGGATAAGTATATCCCATACGTGTAGGCTCCCCTAGATCTTCTGCATGCACCCTTCACTCCCTCCCTCATTCAGGAACACCCAGTTATCTGCTAGAAAGGGATGGAAAGGGAAGGGAAGGAAGGAGAGGGAAGGGGAGATTTCCAATGCTTCCTGCCAGATTGCCCCAAGAAAACTCAGTGGGGAAGCCAACAGGAAATTAGAAATTGCTGCCACTCCCACTGAATATTTACCTGTCCATTTCTCAGTTTAGATAAAGACATCTCTCTGAAGCAATGGCCCAACAGGTCATGGGTTGTCTAGTTTATTATTAAAATCAGAAGACATACCATCAATACCAGTTTCAGCATCAATACATTCTCCACTAAAGTTGCCATTGAGTGCCATTATTTAGAAGTCATGCATATATTTGCACATTCGAATTCCATTACTTAAACTTTAAAACAAGGGGTTTTAGTCTCTGTGTGAGAATCTGGGGAAACCAAAGACCCCTTCTCAGAAATGCCTAAAATAAAATACAGAGATATGGACTGTGCCATAAAAAATATGTTTAAATATGTTTAGAAAAATATTAAAAATAACAAATATAAATTATAGTAATATATATGCTTCATGTCGATCTATTAAATCAATAATAAAACAATACTCTTTTGGGGGGATATAATAATTTTAGATAGTAAAATATACCAAAATTAACAAATCATTACGGAGTCTTGGGGCCATAAATGCTGTCTACATATATGATTGAATGAAAAATTAAATTTCAGCTAGACTTCATTGAAAATAAAGTTATAATTGGTTACCCTCACTGAACTTCATGGACCTTCAGACATCTAACAGTGGACCTCCAAGGGGTTTGTGGCCCCCAGGTTAAGAACCCATGCTTTAAAATTTATCTGCAACAATGCTGTATTTATTCCCAGGTATAGACATCATATTTCATTTATGCTGTAATGTGCATAAGTTTAAAATGTCAAACTGCATCTGCTCTAAACAAAGGCATTTTTTTCTGTAACATATCAGGAATGTACAAGCAGCTGGGAAGTATAGCATGTATAGAATAGCAATGACAATCAAAAAAAGATAAATGTTAATTCAAACTGTCACAAGCGAAACAATACAATATACTATCCAGTGACCATTACATCCATAGTTTAACATTACCAAATTGCATCATTATGTGCAAAAAAATTTCTCTGCCCCATGTCATCTTGTTTTCAGAATTGTGCAAAGAATTTCTCCCAAATGCAAGTTTAATCTCTGTTATCAGCAAGTAAAGTAACTGGTGGTAGATCGATTGCGCAAAAGTCAATTCTCAATGCTGTGACAGTCCAGAAAGACAATAAAAAAAGATACAGACAACCTGAAAGAAACCATTATACAGTGAGGTGACAGCAAATTGAGTGACTCACTGAATGCAGGCTATTCATCTGTGTAAAACTCAACTGAGTTCACCCACAAACAGTTGTCAAGATTTGACGGACAAGATGTGAATGACATCAAGATACCTGCAGGAATATCAGTTGGTAATTTAAAGTGAGCTTCAAAGATGGTCAAACTTAACTTCCAATGGAAATGAGCATGGTCTTTTTCCACATCCATATTAATTTTGATTCACTTTATTCTTGGAATACATATTGCATGTTTGCAATAATTTTATAACAGCATTTTATATATCATCTAATATGGAACCCTAAACTGATAAGCATTATCAACTTAAAAGCGAATCTGATACAAGAGTGAAATTCAATGAAATAAGTTCCATGAGCTTGGTTGTCTTCCTGCAGATGTTTCATTATCCAGACTAGGTAATATCATCAGTGCTAGTGATATTACCTAGTTTGGGTAATGAAATATCTGCAAGAAAACAAGCTCAGTGAGCACCAAGGACCCCACAGTTCAACCCTCCTTTATTGAAATATTATCCTTTATTGAAATAAGTTCCATTGGTAAGTATTAGATTTATATATTTTAGCACATTTTATTATTGTGCTAAATCCTATCATCCAATTACCCAAAAGTTTCTTCCTGAGAAGAAAGAGATTTTTATTCAGGTTTCCAGACCTGGAAAACAAACAAACACAAGAAAAGACACGGGAATTTGAGATAACAGTTTACAATCAGAAGATTGTAAACAATTATAAACAATTAAGATGGAAGCTGGCATTTATCTATACATTTTCAGCCATTTTTGAGATTTTTGAGCTTTTGTCATGTTATTTCTAACTAAATAATTTAATTATCCAATGGCCTTTGTATTAAAGAAAAATCCAAGGTAACTGTCAGACATCCCTACCACTTGATTAACTAGTCACATCGTCTCTTACCGGTATTTTTATTTAGATTTTTCTATACCATTATATGAATCCATTGGGTGGTTTATAGCAATCTTACAAAAGCTATGTTTGGCAATAGTAGTGCATGCATACAACTGATTATATCTATCAGGAGTCAATGCTGGCTGGCTTTTTCATGTAATAATAATAATAATAATAATAATAATAATAATAATAATAATAATAATAATAATAATAATAATAATAATAATAATAATAATAATAATAATAATAATAATAATAATATTGGAAGGGACCTTGGAGGTCATGGAGTCCAACCCCCTGCCCAGGCAGGAACCCTACACCATTTCAGACAAACGGCTGTCCAGTCTCTTCTTAAAAACTTCCAGTGTTGGAGCATTCACCACTTCTGCAGGCAGGTTGTTCCATTGGTTAATTGTTCTAACTGTCAGGAAGTTTCTCCTTAGTTCTAAGTTGCTTCTCTCCTTGATCAGTTTCCACCCATTGCTTCTCGTTGTGTGAATAGCTATACATTAAAATGTAAATTTAAATTGTACATTAAGAAATGGATGACTGAGAGTCTTCATTGACATACTAATTAAGAAACTATCCCATTGAACTCAATGAGACTTCTAATGAACATGATAATGATTAATTTGCAGCTCTGCTACTTTCTGTCATTGTTAACCTAACATTGACACTTCACTGAGGAAAACGGATTGCTCATTTGCATACCTAAAATAATTTCATTATATGCATATCTACAATCATATAAAATTGTCTTTTAATGAAATCTGAAGCTGCTATCTTGCCACTGTGTATCTCAGCCCATTTACGTACAGAATATGAAAATTTCAAATTGCCTATTCATCAGGTTTAAAGGCAAATTAAGTAAAGAAATGAAGAGGATAGCAAAAAAAAAACCCTCATTCTTGAGTTTGCTAGATATCTGGCCTCCCAACTATACAATTGCTTTATTTGTTGTGGTATTTCTCTTTAGCAAAATATCATCATCATGGTCATTTATGCTTTCACAATAATGCCAGTGGGTTTATCTTTTCAATAGGATATGATAAAATGTATCTTTCATGAAAGAATTCCTGGGAATTACTCTGGTATTTTATAAGAGCAACAACTTATCATTCCAGCTTTGCTTAATGGCAACACCAAAGGTTGTTTTTCAGTTAACTATAGAAAACTAATGTCATGTTTGCAAAAGCTGCTTTTTAATGATCTTTGCAGCCCTCCAGAAAAATCTCATTAGCACTAACAGAATCACTGGAGGCTTTGAAGAAACAGGCCCTGCATGCATTGAGAAGAGGAACAATTCATTATGGTTTGTCTCTGTGATTGAAGAGGTTATCCATAATGTTGAAGGAGTCACCTGGAGGACAGTATAGGTTTAGGAGGCAAAAGGAAAAGACATTCAAAGGGAAAACAGAAAATAGCACAAAGGCATTCTGTGGGCTGCTAGACATCTAAGACAAGAAGGGGAAGAGACATTGGGTTTGATTTCTTTAATGTTGGGTAAAGAAAGTCAAGCTATCAGCTTCAGATCCATATTGGAGAAAATATCCATGTGAATTATGATATGACAGCTTTTGTTAGGCAGCTTGTCAAACCTGAGAAAGCTCCTTAACAACTCTGCATGTTAGATTGGTCAAGTTTCTTTCTAATACATCTTTTTATACTTTACAATGACAATGATGTCACTTTTCAAATGAGGAAGCATTCCAAGTGCTTCTATAAATCACAATAAGATGGAGACTTGTCATTCTCTGCTTCACAGGTTCTAACCACAGATCCTGCTAAGGCTTACCCTGCAGTACTCCTATCTGAATTTGATAATAAGATGGGTATATATCAGTTATAAAATACTGGCATCATATTTTAAGGGCATGTAGTAGCATCTTACCCTCCTACCCCCAAAATCAACTACTTCCAGGTAATCTCCCCTGACTTCAAATATGTTAGAATTTCAGCTTCATATTTCAAGGCTAAACTGATTCATGGCAGGGTATATTTCCCTTGTAGCTGATCTGTCTGCTGTCAAACCTAACACCTACATTGTCTCTGTCAGATTCCAGTAACATCAGAAGATATTTTCTGATCTTTTTTCTATAAATTGAACTGTCCAGGTATCAAGTAGATGAAAGGGGAATTTGGTGCCTTTGTAACTATCATAGCTTCCATGTATATCTGAATAAAAGAGTGTTGTGGTCAGATAGAAGAGAAGGCTTTCTACTGTAGTCCTCAATGGTAGTACATCTACATGGACAGAAGTAAGCAGTGGGGTACCACAAGGCTCCATCTTAGGCCCAGTACTCTTTAATATCTTCATAAATGACCTAGATGAGAGAATAGAAGGGGAACTCATCAAATTTGCAGATGACTAAACTGGCAGGAATAGCCAACACCCCAGAAGACAAATTCAGGATCCAAAAAGATCTTGACAAACTTGAACAATGGGCCCTATCCAACAAAATGAGTTTTAATGTGGAGAAAAGCAAAGTTTTACATTTAGGCAGGAAAAATCAAAGGTTTAAGTACAGATTAGGTGAGACCTGGCTCAAAAACAGCAACTGTGAGAGGGGCCTTGGACTCCTAGTGGACAATCACTTGACTATGAGCCAGCAGTGTGCAGCAGCAGCCAAAAAAGCTAATACAACTAAAATGATCAAAGGCCTGGAGACTAAAACATAGAAGAACGGCTGCAGGACTTGAGTTTGGCTAGTCTAAAATAAAGAAGAAACAGGGGTAACATAATAGCAATATTCCAGTATTTGAGGGGCTGCCATGAAGAAGAGGGAGTCAAACTATTCTTCAAAGCAAAAGAGATCAAGACAAGAAACAATGGTTACTTGTGGTTTCCAGACTATGCAATGCTGTTCCTGGGAGGTTTGTTTCCTAAACTCCCAGTTTTTAGGAAAATGGCCAAAAAGTTCCCCTCTTTCACACAGCTTTGATCTGTTATATTATATCATATATCATATATACATTTTAATTTTATATAGGAATCTTTTTTTGCTTATAGCTCCAAGAAATTGAATATAATACTCTGCAAGTAGAACTTTTGTCCATCCTGGCTTTTCTCTGTGTATCTGTTAGATTGTTATTGCTTCCTTATATGAGGAGTCATTTCCAGTAGCCCTGAAGGAGGATATAGTGTATCCCTTGCTAAGGAAACTATCTCTCAATCCTTGGCTAATCTGGTGTTCAATCTTACCTTTGGGGAAAAGGATTGGAGATAATGGTGACAGATCAGAAACTCAGCACCCTGGAGGAATCAGATAATATGGACCCTTTTCGGGCTGAGTTAAGATAATAATTCCCAATTATTTGATTACAAAAATATTTTCTTCATACAATCAATCTTAGAATGCAGTCAGTTTAATAAGGAATATGTGAATTGTCTTTTAACTAAATATTTATGTGATTGGGTTACACATTCATAGTTACATGTGCATTTAGTTATGTCATTTGTTGTGCACAATTTTTTAATTGTATATTTTCAGATAAATTTAACTGAACTGAAAAGACCGATTACTTAACCCTGATTTGCTTCCAGGCTGAAACAAGCAATTTTAGAAATTATGTTATTTTTTATTAAATCTTATTAATAAAAGGATTTATTTTAATACGCATTTACAGAATACTGATAAGCTGGATTTAAATCTCTTAAAATGCAAAAAAGTCAAATCTCTATTACTTTATCTAATATTTCTAAGTCCATCTACCGTGACTGCAACACTTTTTTCCAATATAAAATATACTGCAATGGATCCTACTACGTTAACAGTACTTGAAAACACAATTTATAAAGTCAATATTGGACTTTGGCCTAGAGAATTAGACACAACTAATAGGTTGCAGCTATTTCTAGATATTTGTAGGCAAAGTAAACTTCAGATACTAGCTTTTGTCAACAGACATTTCCTCTGTCGATGATTTAGAAGTAGCTAGTGGGTCATGTGACTGAAACAATCCTGCACCTGCTTTTGAGGTCAAGAGTTAGAAAAACAATGTAGAATTCAATGTACACAAGGGAATTCATAAGACACTTGTTATCTTTAAATAAGGATAAAATAGATAGGCATAAATTCTACCAGATTGTTAAAACAAAGGCTATAGTAGACGACACTGAATTATCTGGGCTAATAGAAGAAACTCCAATTTTAGCGGGTGAGTAAACACATTAGAAATATTATGATCCTGGTATGGGTATTCACAAAATAGTTCTTATATTTATTAAGGCCAATCATAAAAATTCATTTACTAGCTGGCAAGACAAGTTCCAGGCTGCAGCCGCTGTTTCATTTTGTGAGAATGCTGTTAGGATTAGATGGAGCTCAAAGGCATTGTGAGGAAGAAAGGTTTTGGTTGAGGTTGATGCTTTTCTTTAGAGCATGTTAGCTTCTATTATTATAGTTAGCCACAGTAAGCCAGATGTTTAGACTGGATTTGGCATTTTTATCTACCTATCAAGTCCTTCCTAAGGTCCTGGGATATGCAGATATTTTTGTTTAATAATATTAACATCCCCTTGAAAAAATATGTGCAGACACCTAGAGATGGGTGTACCAACTGCAGAAAAAAAGTAGACCAGACTTCCTTAAGAAAAAAAAAAGGTATGTGTTGGTGATAGGAGACTCATTGCTCAGAGGAACTGAACCAGCAATTCATGGACAATGTAACTAGGAAGGTTTCCTGATTCTCAGGAGTAAAAATAAAAAATGTGACCGAGGGGCTTACTAAAATAGGTACACAATTTATTATCCCAATCTTTTATGTTGGGATGGATCATATGACAAAGAGCCTGAAAACAATTTCAAGAGACTGTGAGCAGCTAAGTATGAAAACTAAAGAGATGGGGCACAAGTGATGTTTTCTTCTGTACTCACAACAAAAGATAGGCATCCAGTGAGGGAACATGCAACTTTTGAAATTGCTTAAGAGATGGTGCCATCAAGAGAACTTTGGATTCTTAGACAACAGTCTACAATACCTATTTGGGGGGCTTCTTGCAGGAGATAGGCTACATCTCACAAGAAACAGGAAGAACATTTTCTGAAACCAACTGGTTTGCCAAAAGACTTTAAACTAAAACTGGAAGGGAAGGGAGACAAAATCTTTGAAGCTAAATTCAAGCACAAATCTCAGGGCAATCAATCAAATGGTAAGAAAAAAGGAAATCTCAAATCAAAATAAAAGATGTAGGAAGCAAATATAGGATCAATCAAAAAGGACTCAGATACTTATAAACTAATGCTCAAAATATATGAAACAGACAGGGTGAATTTGAAATCATAATACATGAGGGCAGGTTAGTCACCTTTGCCATTACCAAAACATGGTGGGATGAAATCCATGGCTGGAACTCTGGAGGGATTTAAGTTACTCAAAAGAAATAGACTTAAGAAAAGAGGGAGTGGAGTTGCACTATATATAAGAAATAGATGCACCTCTATGGAAATGCAAAAAAAATATATAATGATGATGAAAACCTTCTCAAATGCATTTTGGTTAATATAAAAGCAAAAGGGAATGACCTGTACACTACAGACCACCCAACCAAACAGAGGAAATAGGAAAACATTTTGTTAATCAGTTAGATAAGGTGTGCAGGAAGCTCCCACAATAATAATGGAGGACTTTAATTACCCAGATATCAACTAGGAGACAAACTCTGTGCCCAGTGACAGACCAAACAGAATCCTGATGAACCTAGCAGACAACTTTGTCTCCCACAAGGTAGAGAAGGGAACTAGAGGGTTAGCTATACTGGGCTTAATTTTCATTAACAGAGATGAAATGATAGAAGGGATTGAAGTTACAGGAACCTTGGGGAGAATGCCCAATATTAGAATTCAATATAATGCAGACACAAGCAATAGAACAAAGTCAAACTAGTATCTTCACTTTAAGACAGCTGATTTCAACAAACTTAAAAGTCACTTGGAAGGAATCCATGGATGGAATCCTTAAGAGGACAACAACTCAATTCTAAAAAATGATATTATAAAAGCTCAGGCTAGCACAATACCACTGAAAAAAGAAAAATAAGAAATCCCAGAAGAAACCAGCATGGCTACACAAAGTACTCTCTCATACACTGAAAGACAAAAAGGACAAGTATAAACTTTGGAAAGAGGGACTAATGACTAAGGCAGAATACCAGCATATACTGTAGCCCAAATCTGCAAGGATGGAATCAGGAAAGCTAAGGCTCAGAATAAAGTAAGTCTTGAAACAAATGTCAGCAATAATAATAAAAGCTCTTTCAACATGTAAAAAACAAGAAGAAAGTCAAGGAAATAATTAGTCCACTAATGGGAGAAGATGGCAAGAAGATGATGGTCAATAGGGAGAAAGTGGAACTGGTTAATTCATTCTTTACATTCTTTACACAAAGGGGAAAAAACAGTTCAACCTATCAAAAACAGTACTGCAAAAGCCAGATTAGGAATAAAAGAAGCAAGAAAATGGTAAGACAACACCTATTCACTCTAAATGAGTTTAAAGCACCAGAATGAAATGGATTACATCCCAGAATTCTGAGGATTTTGTCAATGCCAACGATGTTCAAGTGGTCCTCCAGATGTTTGCGATTGTACCCAAGATACCTATGACTATTGGTATATTATCTTTGCTTTCTTGTGATATAGTGATTCTACTTCTATTTGCAGGAGGTTGTATTTTGTCATTTTCTCCAATTCTTTCTCTTCTCTTCTGCTGTCTCCAGGTACTACAATGTCCACTATCCAAACTTTTTTGTCTTTGTAATTTACTGTTTTTATCTTTGTTTTCTTTGTCCTGGATAGACATTGCAGTTCTTCCAATTCTGCCTCTGTGAATAATTTATTTTATATTATAAATCAATGTTGATCTGCTTGCCTCTATTCTGTTATTTTTGATTCTGGATGTTGTTCTTTCCAGAACTGGTGCATTGTTTTTAGATATCCTCTTATCGTTGGACTTGATTTGTAATAACAAAACATTATTTCTTTGTTTTTAATCTTTGTATATTTGAAATGGGTAAACTCCTTTTCTTCCAATTGTCATTCTCAGCTACCATGTTGGAGGGCCCAAGGGTTAATAATTTAATTTTGTGAAAAGAAATCTTTCTGCTTTGACACTATTAAAATAGCATTTAATTTAGCTATGCAATGTTTTTCTTAATGTTGTTTTTCTGAAAAAAATACCTAAAGGATAATATTGATTTATATTGTTAGGATTAAATAGTTGAGGAATTTTGAACAGAGGACAGACAGATCAGAAATGGCAACAAAATCAGCAAGTTTGATTGTCTAAAATGTTTAAATTGTCACTAAATTTTCACTAAACACTGACTGAAGGAAACGTAGGAGATATATTGAAAAAAGATTCACTGTGGAAAAAAAAAGAATTTCTCATAGGAATTCTGCACGTCCCTTAAATGAATGACAGCTTGTAGTTCCATAATTGACAGTTCTTTGATGTATTCCCTGGTGATGTCATGCGTAGCTGTTAGCTCTGAGCTGTCACTCTCCCTGTTCCTACATAGCAGTATGTATAGCGTTGCCTTAAGCTGCATGACTAATTTTTATTCCTTCTCTCTTTGTTGTTTCCAATAAGGAAAGCAGCCTCATAAGCTACAGTGATAAGGATTCATGATATCTTTTGGGTTAGCCAGTATCTGGACTGAATTGAACTGAAAGGCATACAGTATTTGGATACTACCATGTAATTTTCTTGGCAACAAGTGATTTGTCACTGCCTTTTTCTGATTTTTTTTTTATCTTTTATTTTGAAAGAAAATTAAGAGGAGGAAGTATGGGTATTTAGATATATATTTAAATATGAATTTCTTGTGTTTTGATAAAGAAGCAGGACAGAATGAACTTGGGAACAAATAAATGCTAAAGTGACACAAGTCAGACGGAGTCTATGTGTTCAATCAACTTGAACATATTGTCTAACTCCAGACTGGGCTCACTGAATATGATTGGTTAAGAATTAGCACTGAGCAGAAAATACAAGACACATCTTTCCAATTCAATCAGCATAAAAGCTATTATTTGGCCTGATCCATGTACAACACAGAGATATGCCTATCCTGCAGAAAGACACATAGCTTACATATTTATAGAATACTTTCATATTTCTGCAGAATATGAAATTGAAAAGTGGAAGTTCATTAAATGTGATCCCTCAAGGACAGGAGCAATATGTTATCCCTTTTCCCTCCTGTAATTGGAATCAATCTGGCCAAGATCAACGATCAAAAGAGCAGCACCATTAATTTGGACCACCCTATGCTTACAGAGAAGTTTTAGAAATTGTGTAGGCCTCCAGTTTCTGCTGGTCCTCCAAGCTGCTCCACTTAGTGAGGTTAAAAGTGAAACAATATTAGATGTTCAACATCTGGAGAGGACCCCACCTGTCCCATAGCAATTTCGGTGTGTCTGACCTTGAACAATAATACCTCCATATACCAGGATCTATGGATGAAGTGTCAGCTTTGGAAAACCCTTCATTTCCTATATCAAAGAGAGCATGTTCAAGCTATTCTTTTAGGTTGCCAAAATGATTTTTCATAACTATTGATATGGATTACTTCTTGGCTCATTTTTTGAGATATGCTCTTAACCTGAGGGGAATAAAAGAGGATTTTCATTTTTATTCTAATATAGTGTAGATTCTATGTGTGGCAGCCTCAAGTTCTGTCAGTTCAGCCAGCTGTGCAATGCAATTTTTCTCTTTTCAATGAAGGGTATAAAATAAATTATGCTTTTTGCTGCCACCAAATTACCCTTGATGTTAAGGGTTTAGAATTTCCACAGTTAGAAGTCAACTCCTTATGTCCTGCCTATAATGTTCTGTTGTACACACTGATGAAAGGTGTTTTATAGTTCCACTTTTGGAACAATGTGTACATATACTTTCAATCAACAACACAAACCACCCTTTTTATTATATAACCAAGACACAATAAAAGATTCAGAAGGCAGAAAACTGCTTTGCTTTCTTTCCCCCCATTTCAGAGGAAGGGAGAGCCACAGACTGCATTAGGAGTTTAGAATGACCAGAAAATATATCACTGTGGCTATGCTTTGCATATCTAGGTAGAAAATGGTCAAGAAACCAGTAAAAGATAATGGATTACTGGGTACTAAAAAAGCCCAAAGTAAAGTTCTTTTATATTTGTACAGACAAGACTAAAGAGATTTCCACAGATAATTTCCTGCCTGGTATGCTTTGTGCAGTATGCTTTGCATTCCTCATGCTCTCAGGGAGTGGAGACATAAAGGTCTTTCTGATAATGGGCTTATTTACCAATGGATAGGATAAACAGGCAATGTGAAAGCAAGGACACAGATGAGAGCAAGATACAGGCAACCATTGTTATCCTAATACAAACACAATCTACTTTGTATTTCTCAAAACTCATTTTTCTTGTCATATTAATGTATGGGAAAGAAGATAAAAGTCACACATACAGATTCTACCTCTTGTGTACCCTTGAGAACTTCCATTTTAACACTCATTTTAAATGGAAATTTCTGAAATAAATTTATGCTTGTGAGTTTCCTTGCGATCATGGCCCCTTGCTTTGTTTTTCCTTAGCATAACGGGCTTTGAATACAGGGAAGAGGATATGAAGCCCCAATATCAATCTGATTAGAATCTAAATCACACAGGAACTTGAAAAAGAACATCAGTTTTCCATCTAATGGTCCATTGCAACATCATTGGTTTTCAGTCTGGTCATATTAACTTCATGGAGATGTTGCACTATAATATTAAATTTATACTTTTATACTCAGATATGTGTTTACTATTCCCTACCCCCAATTAGAATAAGAGAGTTGGAAGGGACCTTGGAAGTTTTCTAGTCCAGCCCCCCACTCAAGCAGGAAACCCTGTACAAATTCAGACAAGTGGTTATCCAATGTCTTCTTAAAAACATCCAGTGATGGAGCATCCACAACTTCTGAAGGCAAGCCTTTCCATTGTTTCAGTGTTCTGTCAGGAAATTTCTCCATATTTCTAGGTTGCCTCTCTCCTTGATTAGTTTCCATCCATTGTTTCTTGTTCTGCCTTCAGGTGCTTTGGAGAATAGATTGACTTCCTCTTCTTTGTGATAGCCCCTCAATTATTGGAATACTGCAATCATGTCACCCTTAGTCCTTCTTTTCATTAAACTAAACATACCCAATTCCTTCAACCATTCTTCAGTTTACAGTCCCCTAATCATTTTTGTTGCTCTTCTCTGCACTTTTTTTACAATCTCAGCATCTTTTTTATATTGTGGCAACCAAAACTGAATGCAATATTCCAAGTGTGGTATTATCAAGGCATTATGAAGAAATCCTGGAATTTATAGGACCTGAAAAGTAAAATAAATATTTTAAAGGGCAAGGATTCAGGGTGAAAGCAAAAGAGTCAAGATTTCTGGAAGTTGAAGTCTGAACACATCCCATGCTATGAGGTTGGTACATCTTAAGATGCCACAAAACACTCAGTTTTTACTTCCATAAACTAAACTCTTATTACTTGCCTTCAGGAAGGCAAATCCTCAAAGAGTTGAACTCTCTGCCCTCTTTATTAGTGTAGTATAGACATTTGTATCTTTTCCAACCAACTATGGTTTTACACCTCTTGTGTTGATGTATTTTTTTTAATTTCTGAAATGTTTTTTTATATTTACAGAGGCTTAATATTCTTATATTAGCTAGGTTAAACCTTTATTTTATAAAGTTTAAGTAAAACTGCCAGCACATGTTCAACTTTAAAATTAAAAAAACATAAAAAATGATTTTATACACAAAAAAGTGATCTTTCTAAAACAATACTTTAAAAAATAATATCTTTGATATTATCTCTCTCTGTGTGTGTGTGTGTGTGTGTGTGTGTGTTTGCTTTAGGGTTAATTCCTAGTAACTGCCTGGACTAGTCCCTGCATGGCTTTTTTGGGGGGTAGGGGCAAGTTTTCAGAAGTGATTAGCAATTGCCTTGGTTAGAAATTCTAGGGCAGAGAAAGAGTGACTGCCCCAATGTAACCCAGCTGGCTTTATGCCTAAGGCAGCACTAGAATTCATGGTCTCCCAGTTTCTAGCTGGTGCCTTAAACACTAGACCGAACTGGCTTACTTTTGCCTTTTTCCAGGCTGTTTATTTTATTCCCTATTTCAGTTTTAACCTAATATAAATACAATATGAATAAAAATGATGAACATATATTATAACTATGGTTTGTCGCACAGACTAGATATGACATTTTTACCCACCTACTGAGTCCTTCCCAAGGACCTGGGATAGGCAAAAGTTGATGTTTGATGGTGTTAGAGGTTTTGTTGCAGAATGAAAGCTGTTCTAAGTAAAGCTGCTGTTATCAAATTTATGGTTCTTCACACAGTCAGCAGATATTCAGACTGGATTTGGTACTTTTGTCTGCCTAAGAGGTAAGGTGTTCTAATTAAAGCTGCCTTTTGCAGTTGACTGGTGGTGAATTTGTCAATGCTGATGCTGTTCAAGACATGCTCCAGTTGTCTTGGGATTTTACCCAGGGTGCCCGTTACAATTGGCGCTACCTTTACTTTCTTTTGCCACAGTTGTTCTATTTCTATTTGCAGGTGCATCTTGCAGTTTGAAGAGACTCTGAGCAACTTACAGTAAATATATTCTTTACAATTCTAGCCTTGCTAAATTGTTCTTTGCTGCCCTAGATTTGTTTGTTCCTGTTGTGATATTATGTCCTGTGTACAACACATATAGGATAAAGCCCCTAAATTAAATTAAATATAAATAAAGGTCAGACTTCTTGGAACAGAATTAAGGACTGAGAGGACATCAAATTTTGGGGCCAGAAAGTGGCCGTAAACACTTTCTTTTTCAAAGCTGCTTGTAATGGAAGATTATTTTTTTGAAAATGCATAGGGAAAATATATTGTAAATAGCTAAAATATTACAGGGCAGAGTTAGCTGGTTGCACATAATATACTGAATTTGGCATTGTAATGAAAATTTGAAGAGGCAATTAATCCTTGGAACAAAAAGCAAGACAAGCAACAAAAGACACAAGAAATTGCAATCAGAGACACAGAGAATAGCAGGTGGCTTTTGTAGAAATGCTCTGATAAATACTGTACATTTCTCCATGTCTTTCTCTTGTTGCTTTTAGCTGTGTTTGTATATCCCTGGGGAATAATAATACCTAACATTTATATAACATATTTTAAAAGTTTGGTGCATTTCCCACATATTCCTATAGCAGTTCTGACAATAGCCAAGTAAGCTTAGGATCCCAGAGGTTCTCCACAGCCTGAATGATCTATTGGCATCTAAGGCTAAGAATTTAGCCTTTCCAAGCAAACAACTGTCTTATAGCCTCTGCCAGCTACCCATACTTTAATTAGCCTGCAGCCAAGATTCCTAATATATGCATTTCACATGATGCCTTTGGAAAAGACATGGAAATTATAACTGATCCAGGAGGAAGTGGAAAACATGATAGAGGATCATCATCACAGCAGGAATATTCATATACTTGTTTAGTTAAAACCCACATACAGTGTTCCTTGTTTAATGACCATTTGTTCAATGACAGTGGCTGGTACTTATGACCAGGGCTTTTTTTGTCATAGAACGCCCAGAACGGAGTTCTGGCACCTTTTTGGGATGGAACCTTGTAGGGTAGGCAAGGCGGGTTGTATGACGTGTGTGATTTCCGGCACCTTTTTTTTTTTTTTTTTTATAGAAAAAAAGCACTGCTTATGACTGGTCCTTGAAGTTTTGTCCATCCCAGCAGCCTTGCACTTACATGATTATGATGTAGGCATTTGGCAACCAGCTCATACTTTTGACAGTTACCACGTCCTGCGGTCACATGATTGCTATTTGCAACTTTCTCTGCTGGTTTCCCACAAGGAAAGTCAACGGGTAAATTAACAGGGAAAAGTACAAGTCTTTCCAGTAACTCACCTGAACTTTCCCCTGCCTTGTAGCAATCTCCCCCAGCCCCACCACACTTACTCTATGCCTTGCAGGCCATTCCTACATCCTCCCTTCCTGAAGGCAGTCACCCTTAGCCCTGCCACAATCAAGCTGTGCCTCACACCATCCTTCTTGCCTGCTACTCTGCTTGAAAGCTACCTGGGAGTCACTTGATGACAATTGGGAGTGCCAGGATTAATGTTGCTAAGCAAGGCAGCCATGTGATGTCATGCTTTATGACTACATTGCTTGGTGACAGAAATTGCAACCCCAATTATGATTCTTAATTGAGGATTACCTGTACTGCATACTTCAGACTGAAAGACTTAGAGGTTATCTTATACCAAGATAAGTAAACCAATAATAAAAGTCAAATACATATTCATCAACTTCTCTAGCCTTCACAGGACTGGCCCCAAACAGCTCTTTGTCTAATGCAAAGGTCAAAGTGACATTATCCACTTTCCACCTCCTGAAGGCAAACACATCCCAATAGAATCCACTTCGACACTGATGTCCAAGCTGCATTTGTTGCCTCTAAGATAATGAGTTAGCATGGGGACATCTTAGCCAAGAATACACTTGGAAACTCTGCACATCAAACTTGTGACAACTGGAAAGTTGTATTAGCAAACCCACTGGGCTACTACCCTACCCTATGGTACTTGCAACTGCAGGACGTCATGTGGCTTGCGTTACAGGTAGTCCTCAATTTACCACCATTCATTTAGCGAAGATTCAAAGTTATGATAATACTGCAAAAATTGACTTACTGTACAACTTGTCCTTGTATTGATGACTGTCACAGCATCCCCACAATTGCATGATCAAAGTGCAGGTGCTTGGTAGCTAGTATATATTTACCAAGGTTGCAGCGCTCTGTCATGTGTCATGGGATCCCCACATGTAACTTTCCTAGTTGGCTTCTGACAAGCAATGTCAATGGATGAAGCTGGATTCGCTTAATGTCCACATGATTCATTTAATTGTAGTGATTCCCTTAATGACTGTGGGCAAAGAAAAAGGCTGTAAAATCAAGCAGGACTCACTTAACAATCACCTTGCTTAACAATGGAAATTCTAGTTCCATTTGTTATTGTAAGTTGAGGACTGCTTGTATTATGAAGTCTCATTGACCACTAACATAGAATTGGCACCATGTTGAAACAGGAAACTGCAAAGAAAAATGTAGTATGTACAACGTATTTTATCAAGGGTGTGCTTTTTCAAAAAGAACTTCTCAAACTCTTTTCAGGAACAAAGGGGTGGAATTGGGGGCAAAATCTTACCACTATCCATGCGCTTGACCCACTTTCAATTCTACCACATTTAATATGCCCTTGGCAACCTCAGAAGGGTTACAAACTCTAGTCCACCAAACCTGATGTTTTAGAACCCAGGGGGGAGTTTAGATCTTCCATATGAACTCATAGTGGTTGACTTCTCAGACATCTTCCAACTCTTTAGCTATCATTTTACTGGTACTTTGGATAGTGGATCTGTTCTATTAATTAATAGAAAAGTCTTTTTCCACATATTTGTATGTAGCTTACTGGAACTATCTTTGGGCTTCCTGGTCAAACAGTTGCAGCTAAAATTTTATGGAATTTATGCGATGAAATCAGCAGATATAGCACANCGGCCAAGCAGTGTCGGCTGGCGACCCCCAGGGGGAGGGCCTTCTCTGTGGGTGCCCCCACCCTCTGGAACGAACTACCCCCCGAGATCCGGACGATTCCGGATCTCCTATCTTTTCGCCGCGCCCTCAAGACATGGCTTTTTCAGCAAGCGGGTCTGGCCTAGGGAGAATTTTAAATAGGGACAATTTTAATTAGAATCTTAATGGTAACACAGCGGTAAATATTTGTTTTTAATTGGTTTTTATTGGGGATAGAGTTTGTACCGTTTTAATATGCTGTAAGCCGCCCTGAGTCCTGTCGGGAGAAGGGCGGCATATAAGTTTAATAAAATAAATAAATAAATAAATAAATTTCTTTCCCTTCTCTGGCACTTCTCATATTCAGAGAAGCAAAAGCAAATACTGACATTTGTAGACCTACAGCCTATTTACATTGTCCCAGTTATTCCCATCACCAGAACAGGAAAGCAACGGTTTTTTGAGGGCAGAAACATACAAAGTCTGCCTTTACTCAGCTCCCTGTGCAATTTCCCTGCTGTGATTTGAAAGTAGTCTTTTTGTGTTATGTCACCTTGAGTGCTTTTGTCATTTCTGCTGTCATTTACTTTCTTACAGGCTAATGCCACCAGTTCATTGACTATTTTACAAAGGAAGAAATGTCCATTCAACTGAATCAATGATTACTATGGACTGTAATGGTTTCTACGCCTTCTTTTACTAATACTGCTGAAATAGTTCTAAATCCAGCAGAGTTTCTACAGTTCTTTTTACTGGTTTTCCAGGAAAAAGTGTGGAAAGGCAGTAATGTTTATTTTAAAGGTGATTGTTATACCTGGGTATATGTATATTTTATACTTTAATTTGCTATATACAAATTAAGGTTAACTTTGTGCATGTAATACACACACACACACAGGGAGAGGGAGAGAGAGATACACATACATACATACATACTTTAAATACACAATAAATTATTTATTTATAGGATTTATATATTGCCCTAATCCGTTACAGTTCTATGTGGCTCACAAAATACAACCATAAAAAAGCAAAAAGGTAAAGGTTAAAATAAACAATTATATTGTCAAAAAAAGATGGCCCATAAAAAGCAAGAGTTATTCAAAAGTCCCAACCGTCACACTCTGTCCATCACCCATTCTGGCACAAGCCTAGATGCAGAGTCAGGTTTTTAGGTCTTATTTAAATAAGGCCAGGGTAGCAGCCATAAGATCTTGCATGAAATGGCATTACAGAAGGCCGGCAACCATGACAGAGAAGCCCACTTCCCTGGTTCCACCAGGTGATAATGTTCAATCAAAGAGATCCACTGTATGCCAATTCTATCAGAACATATGGGATGAGCAGAAATTATGAAGGATATGTGCTTCCTCAAATAATCAAACCTAAGCCATGACTGGGTTTATATATGTTAATCAGCACACTGAATTGCCCTGAGTATCCTACTGGCAACTAGGGCAGCTCATAACTGGACCAACTGCAGTTTCCAAGTAATCTTCAGGGCAAACTCATGTGCAATAGTCAATCAAAGGGTGACCAAGGCATGACTGTTGTAAAGGCATCCCAATCTGGGTATGGGCACAACTGTTACCAACTAGTGGTGCACTGTTGCAAAGGTATCTCTGGTCCCAGATGCTAACTGCTGCTTGAGAAGGACCTATTAGTCTGAGAAGATTGCATACCAGATCAGAGGGGTCCAAACGTCTACAGTCCTTCAGTCTTGAAAGGGTTAAGCCTAAACCTGTTTTCTCCCATCCACATTCACATAGCCTCCATACACGAGGACAGGATCTTGACAGAATCATTTGGCTGGCTTGGTTTGGGTACATAATTGGATATCATCAGTATAGGTGATTGCAGACCCCGAATCAACTGATGATTGTACTCAGTGGCTATAAGAGTAACCTTGAGGAGCAGGAGGAAGAACTGCAACCAGTCAGATAAAAGAAATTTGAAGCTCAGGCAGAAATGTAATTTGAGAAAACTCTCTTGAAGATAAAGGAAGGGCTGGGGGAGGCATATTCAAACTTGTGGGATTCTGTTACTGTAACCACATAATAAAATTATGTATTAGCATTCATAATGTTAGTTTCCTAGTTCTCTCCCTTGAAAGGCTGACAATATTAACCAAGAGGAATGAGACCATCAAGCCTTGAGGCATCCGACATAAATTATATTTCCTCCTAAACCACCAGGTAGACCCAATCACAGAAACAAAAGGACACCATACTGCCACACCTAATCCAATCAGATAATCTGGACATCAAAGATGTCAAAGAACAAGGAGGGTGGCTCCAAAAGAGGTCATCTACAAGCACAACCAATGCATTTTCACTATTGCCCTGGTCTGAATTTGTCAGTCCATCCTCAATATTATACTCACAGCCCATTACAGAACTGGACTAAAAGGGGTTTATATAATCCATATCTTCCCGGGTCTCTGAATGTGGGAAAACCTTGTCCTTCTTAATAACATTTCCCAGAAACAAAACAAACAAAAATTGTCCAAACCATCAGTTCCAGTGAAAACTTCATGAAAAGGAGATATACCACCACCTCCTTCAGGTAGGGACATAACCTTCTCATTCAAAGAAGCAAACATTATCATGTGGACCCAAATGTTGTCCCTACTTGGCTGGCTGCACCAGTCAGCAGGAACATGGAATAAAATGGTTGGGCTTATCAGGCCAAGGACTTTGTCCACGTTCTCAGGAGTCAAAGATTCAAACTCATCCTAGATAACCAGAGAAGCCCACATATTCTTCACCTGAATGAAGTATAATGAATTCTTAGCATGCTGAACATGCAAACTGAATTTTAAAAAGGGAACAAGGAAAATTTAGATCCTAAAATGGAATATCATGGAAAAGGGCATGATGGCCTGGCTGGCTGGCTGGCATCTGAGCAGTAGCATGGCATGTTGTAACAGTCCACTGCCAATCCCAATTTTTAAGGACTATTAGCAGGTGTGGTCTTTCATCTTTTTCCTTCAATATTGCAAGTATATCCTGTTTGGCACTTAAAGAACCAGAATACAATATCTTACAATTTTGTACATTTTTGGCTATCTGCTATCTTACTTATGGCTGGATTCTTGCACATTTCTCAGCATCATTCTGACAATATAGGTCAGAGCACTGCAGTATAAGATCTGCAAATAGTAGGCCAGGGATACCTTTTTAAGAAACAATTTTCTGCAATTGTTCAAAGTACTGAATCTAAATACTTGCCCAGCCTTGGAAATTCAGAAAAGATCTTGATCCTAAAATCTTTTCTTGCTTTGCTGCTGTGCAAGCTACCTTCCCCTGCCTTGTAATTATGACCTAACCCTTTTGTTCTTAAACATTTGACCTTGTTTGATTTGACTATTATAAATGCACTTTTTAAAAAAAATAATTGCTCATAATTTAGATGTAATTTTCCTAAGAACAAGTAATTAGAAACTATTTTTAAGGCTTTTTTCCCCTGCAAAGTCTATTGAAATATTTTAAATGTAACAGCATGTTACATTATGCACAGTGAGATACTTCTCACAGGAAGAGGAAAATAAGCTTTAAAAGACTCTAGCAGCTGATTAATGTAATCTATCTGAGTTCAAAACTCTCCCCCAGAGACAAAGAAGGAAATGAAATATATACATGTATTTCAAGAATGTGCCATTGTCGTATTATAGGATCCAACTATTCCAAATACTTCAAAAGCAATAAATGTGCTACTGAGAATCACTGGCACATCAAATCAGACCAAGACATTTTCCTGCCTCAGGCAAAAACAAGATGGTGTCCTTTTCTGTTCTACATAACATGTCCTCCCTAAGAACATCTTCCTGTCTTACCAAGTCAAATAGGGTGGGCAAACTCCTAGTCCTTATCCCTAAATATTGTCATCTGATGAGAGTTAGGAAGCATGCCTTTTCCATGGCAACCCCTGCCCTTCTCTATGAGGTTTGGCAGGCCTCCACACTTTTAGCTTGAGATAAGGCTTTGAAGACTGATCTTTTCCCCTAGCATTGATAGAAGGCTAGATAATCTTCTCAGTTGCTTAAGATTGCCTGTACCCTGAGATAGGTGGAAAACAAATTTGATAAATCAATAACTAAAAATAAATACTCACACATTAGAAATTATTTGGTGCCAGTTATCTGTAGTTTTGTTAATGTTTTAATCAGCTGAATTTTACAGTTTTAATATAATTTATATGTCTTTTAATTCTTGATTAGGAATCACATAGAGCTGGTTGAAAGATGGACAGCTATATACTGTAAATAAATAAATAAATAAATAAATAAATAAATAAATAAATAAATAAATAAATAAATAAATAAATAAATAAATAAGATAGGACTGACAGTTGAATCTTACCTCAATAGAAAGAATGGGATCTAAGACACCCCAAAACAGTCAGCTCATCTAGAGATGGGCTGGGTGCTCAATAACTATCATACAGAATCAGATGCTTATCATTAGAAAGGGTAAGGCCAATGCCTAAGAGTATTAGGGTATATGCAGTCACTCTGCCCAAAGCTTCTGAAGCAAATATGGCACCCTATATTCATTATTAAGATATAATCATTTTGTTGGTATCTATTCATGGAATAAATGAGGACAACATCTTGCACTTTGCCTCAGGATCCTCCTGCCAATTGTCCTTCCAATTGAGCTAGTTGTTTAATTCTACTTAACCTCGTGGCATTTTAACTTTCATTGCAACCTATTGTAGAACAGAAAAGGTTTCAATAGGCTTTGAGTCAAGTCTAGTACAGTAAGCTGGTCTGAAATGGAAAGAGATATTAAAACCTTGGAGTTAGACAAATAATGTATTTGTTGAAGGTCTTCAGTACTCATGAATAATATTGTGTTTTGCTTATGGGTGTTTGATATAATTCTGAATGATGTAGCTAAATTGCAGACATGGAATGCAAGTCTGAAAGAGTAAGGGAACTCATCATGCTTAGTTATAGGACAGAGGCTGTCATGCAGAAAAGAGTAAAAATTGTTCTTGGAACATAGAGTAAATAGATGCAATTGACATAAGTTATATGAGAGGGAGGTTTCAATTGAATGTTAAGAAAAACAGTGAAAATATAAGCAGTTAGGTAAAGAAATCATTTGTTTTTGTACTTTTGTTTGCTTATTATGGCAAAAATTGTGCAAGATTCTGCATGAATGAGATACAGGGAAAATGCATTCTGTTAAGTGACATGAATGGATTGGAAAGGACAAGATTAGAGAACACAGAAAAGTAACTGGGCTACTCAGAGATTCAAAAATTAATGAAAATAGTGACTGGTGACTATCTGCTTAGAAAAAGGTTTCCTACAGATACATGGCTTAAGCACATCTGTTTCTACCTTCACATAGAAAAGAAAGAATTAAAAAGAGAGATAGTTCATGAATTTCTACTTCATGAAGAAAAGAAGGTTCTGAGAATAGGGCAGATCAAAAGAAGGTATTATAGGAAAATAAGCATGCTAGAAAAAGAGAAAATGAGGGAATAGATTGAAAATGACTACAGGAAGAGAAAACATGAGTGCTATATAAAAAAATTAGTAGAAAATACACTAATCTTCCAACAGAATTATTGGAAAATATATGTAGCATAATAAAATGTGTAAGCTGCTTGGAACAGAGTACAAAAATGTTAATTATGTTACAAAATTCCATAGAAGTATTAGGCTATTGGGAAGTATGAAAGGAGATGCTTGGTAGACTAATAAAGAGGCTGTAATTGATGGGAAAATGTGTATAAAAATTATTGCTGGGGAAAAAGGATATTATATAATGAGAAGAACATAATTGTGAAGAGAATAAAGAATAAGCACTTAAGATTAAGAGACAGAAAAAATGCAGAGGATTTTGATGGAAATGTTTGTAAACGTTTTATAAGTGATTGAAGAGGACTAAACAAGGAGCTTCCAATAGAGTAAATAGAATTCAAAATAAAAGTGATAAAATTCTTTGAGAAGAAATGAGGAAAGAATATCTTAGAGATCTATATGGAAATGCTACTCATCTATCAAAAAGTGAAATAAAACAACTGCTATCAATGTTAATGTCCTAGAAAAAATATTAAAAGGAAGACAAATGGTGTGCCAAATTATAGGGACAAACAAGAGAATAGTGAATGGCATTGGTACAAACTATATTTAGATTTGTTTTCCTATTTTATCTCATGCCTTTAGTTACGTTAGCTTACTCTTTTTTGCTAAACTTCTGTGTACTGCCTAACCTTTTTACCCTGAAGAAAATTATATGTATGTATGTATGTATGTATGTATGCATGCATGTATGTATGTATGTATGTATGTAAATATTTGTAAGATTCCTTGATAAAGTCCATCTTAAAAAAAAAATCACTTTTCATAGTGAACCAAGTTGATTGATTGTTTGATTGTTCCATTGAGCCGCTGTTGAGTCTTAGCAACCGCATAGGGAGAGTTTTCTCCAAGATAATCTGTCCCTAAGTGGGTCTTTCAGGTCTTCCAACAGTGCATCCATCAGCACCATAATTGAATCCAACCATCCTGGTGCTGATCATCCTCTTCTGTTTTCTTCCACCTTTCCCAGCATTAGAGCCTTCTGCAGAGAACTAGATCTTTACATAATGGGTCGTAATAAGGTTAATTTGAGTTTGGCCATTTGTGATTTGCATGAGAGTTCTGGATTGATTAGTTTGATGATCCATTGCTTTGTTTTCTTGGCTGTTCACAGTATTCTCAGGAGTCTTTTCCAACACCAGAGTTCAAAAGCATAAATACTCTTCCTATCCTGTTTCAAAGCACAGGTGACCCCGATACAGATATATAATTATATATTATATAAAACATTAAATGCATGTTACAATAAAATCTTTTTTTTAAAAAAAATCCACTACAATTATATAAGCATTTTAATTTAACTTGCCATGAGCTTTGGGTTTTAAAACGGTTTAAGTCACTTTTCAGATAAAAGTGCTGTAACTTTTGTTCTTAATATTATAAACATTGAAACTATTATTCTATGAAAGTAGGTATGAGGCTCGCAAACATTTCTAGAATATCCAAGAAAGTGGGATAATTAGGCAATGCAATAGCAAATTAATTTTTATGATAGACAATGAAAAGTAGTACATCTTGGATGAAACCATCACATTCTTTGAATGCACTGACAATTCCGAATTAGCTAAAGCATGTTTGGGAAAAGTGGCTCTTTGGCAGAATTACTTTCAACTGAAGTTGTGTAGATGCAGATAATCAGGTAATAGTCCAGACCATATGTCTATAACAAATGAGAAATGTGCTTTTACAGATTCACAAAATATATTGGCATCAGATATTGTTCAGTTCTGGGTATACTATTGAGGCAGCATCAATTGCTCCTGCAGATGACCTTTGCAAAGTTCAGGGTGGAGGTGATACCACCATCCTAACCCTCCTAAATCTCTCAGCACAGTGCATGAGTTCATATCAGACATCTTCACTTTCTAAATGTCTTAAATAAAAATCCTTCATCAATAAGACTATTGAATAAGGAGGACATGAGTTGTACTGCAGTGCATCTTTAGGGTACCAGATGGAGAAAGGGTGAAAAACATTGGGATTTTTTTCTCCAAATCACACCATTCAGTGCTACTACTGGGACTTCTTTTAATGTAAATATTTGCATTAATGTTATGGTAAAATTAGGGTCAGGTTAAACTTCCTTGAGGTCTATGGTTAAAAAAAAAGGGTGAAGATTAGTTTAACCAGATCACTTAATTACTTACTAGCTGCATTTCCACATAAGCTAAGCTTAGTTACTTTTAACATTAGTTAGGTTTTAATGGCTCTGAGTGCTATGTAAATTGAGGCCATTGATTAGTTTATGGTTCATTATATTGTAAGAATGGTTCATTCAGTAACTAGGTTAAATGTGGGGTCAAAATGTTGCCAATAGGAAACAAATTTGGGTCCTATAAGTGTTTCTGTCTTAGTCAGCTTACTTTATTGGAGGTAAGAATGAATGCTGGCAATTTATTCCTAAAAGGGGGTACAGGTAGCCCTCAACCTATGACCACAATTGAGCCCAAAATTTCTGTTGCTAATCAAGACAATTGTTGCCCCTTTTTATAATTGTTGCCCCTTTCTTGCCTCCATTATTAAGTGAATCACTGCAGCTGTTAAGTTAGTAACATAGTGGTTGAGTGAATCTGGCTTCCCCATTGACGTTGCTTGTCAGAAAGTGGCAAAAGGGAATCACATGACCCCAGGACATTGCAACCGTCATAAATATGAGTCAGTTGCCAATTGCCTGAATTTTGATCATATGATCATAGGGATGCTGCAATGGTCATAAGTGTGAAAAATGGACATAAGTCACTTTTTTCAGTTCCATTGTAACTTGAAATGGTCACTAAGTGAATTGTTGTAAGTTGAGGACTGCCTGTAATTGGTTTCCATCACAGAGAGGATGAGAGCATGTGGCAGCACCTGAATTATGTGGCATACAAAGAGCCCCTTAAAAATTAGCTATGAATTTGTCATTATTATTATAAGAGAACGAAATGATTAACTCCTTTATTTCCATACAATGAAATGGCCATTTCACTTCTTATTTTAAACCAGTACAGTGGAAGTATATGAGTTGGCCTTGAAGAAGGACTTCAACGGCCATTAGGTAAATACCAGATTAGCTCTGAAACGAGGAAATAGTGAGGTAGAAACTAAAAATTGTCCTGCCTCTCTTCCCTTTAAGAGGTTGGAGAGACAGAAGCTCTGGCAGGCTTTCAAGATTCTGTTATTATGCCCTGTAACAATAGAGTTCCAGTACCCCTTGTAGCATCTTATCTCTGATCTGGACTGCCTTGTAAACTGACAAATATGTAAGCTGACAATTTTTTTATCAGATTGTAACCTGACCAAAATTCTCTTGCTGCCAAGAGAATTTTAATATTGGGCAAGATCAATGTATTGCAAGATTAAAACAAATAAGGTAATTATGTAAATAAAATGTAACCTATATTTAAATTGAACTGTAACCATAACCCGGGTGACCTTTTAAAGGCTGGGTATGGCCTTTAATGGCTTAGTCCATCAGGAACTATGTTCCACATGGGGAATGAGGGTTATGTGCAGACAGGCTGGGACAGGCACTAAGAGGAATATAGAACATAGAATAACAGAATTGGAAGGGACTTTCGAGGTCTTCTAATCCACCTCCCTGCTTGAACAGGAGATCTTATACCATATCAAACATTGGTTGTCCAAACTTTTCTTGAAAGCCTCAGCGATGGAGCACCCACAATTTCTGAAATCAAGCTATTTCATCGTTTAATTGTTCTGACTATGAGAAAATTTCTCTTTTGTTTTAGACTGAATCTCTAATGATCTTTTACTTCCTGTCCTGTCGTCAGGTGCTTTGGAGAATAGATGGACCCCTTCTTCTCTGTGATAGCCCCTCTAGTACAAAAAGACTAGTATCATGTCATTCCTAGTCCTTCTCTTCTTTAGACTAGACATACCTAGTTCCTTTAACTGTTCATTGTATGCTCTTCTCTGTACTCTTACTAGGGTGTCAGCATCTTTTTTGTATCATGGTGACCATAACTGGATACAGTATTCCAAGTGTGGTCTCACTAATGCAATATAAAGTGGCACTATGATGTCACATGATCGTGATGTATCCCTCTGTTGATGCAGGCTAGGACTTCATTGGCTTTTTTGGGCAGCTGCAGCACCCTGCTAGCTCATACTTAAGATGATGGGAGATGATGGGGCCACAGGTATGGGAATGATAGAGAGAAAGAAGCTGTCAAAGAAGTCCAGATGAGAGCCACAACGAAAAGTTTCAATTGTAAAGTCACAACCACCATCTTTATTTCCTCCCACCATTGCCTCCTGCTGGAAACCAGAATTGACTGTTTGAGCAGACAACTTACTTCTAATATAGGCTGTCTGAACCCCATTTAGTTTGCTTTTAAATTCCCTGCCCATTAATGAGAGCATCACTTCTAACCCCAATTAAAAAGGAGGTGATCAATTTGAGGCAAGTCAACTAGCTTTTAACTCCAGAAGATGAAAATGGGGTGGGGGAAGAGTTATTCCATGCAGCATTGCCACATCCCTTTGGTTGTTTTGTATCCTTTCAGGCTTGGTTATCTGTGTTTTGTCAGGCTCTGGAGACATTTGTGAGGCAAGTACAGTAAATTATGCTGTCGGACTGGATAGTTTGGAGGGAAATCTCAGGAAGATGAGTGCCAGCGCCTCTTGAGATAGCACCGATGAAAATGGGTTATAAATTAAGAAACTAGGCACAGAGGGGGTAGCGGTTGGGAGTGACACATTTAAAATTCTGCCCTTGACATTTATGCAGAGAAATCACAGCCATGGCATACAGTAGATAACATCTTCTGTTGATTTATTTTTCCAAACAGCTAAGCATATTATCACTTCCTAGAACAAAACTTGTGGCCAACCAAACAAAATAAAGCCCTCTTACATCGAAGTCTGCCTTCTCGGCACTTTTCCACATCTCTATTCATGCAGCATTAGGCACGTATCAAAGGCAAGCTTAGTAAGTCCCAGGGAGCACTCCAGACAAGGATAATTGGTTAGGCAAATACAAACCTTTTTTAAAAAAATAGAGTACATAACCTGAGACCCCATGCAGAACCTCAAATTCCTTACAAAATTACCACTGAATTGTTGTAGGGATCAATCATCTATATTTATTTACATTATTTTAAGTTGAACTGATTGAAATTGAAGTTTGGTTATGGTTGGAGTGCACCCAGTGATTCCACCGAAAATTGCAGCTCTCGATCTCGAGGGAGAAAGCTTGCACAACCTGTCTTAAAACACATTATTAATGTTTATTGACCCAAAATAAAGATACTGAATTCAGGTTTGTCTTTTGAGACTAACAATTGACCTAGAATTTATTATCCTTAATTACACATTTGACAGTTCTGTGAAAGTGACTCATTCTAATAAAGATCTTTCAGAGGTCAAGAGAACAATCAACTAGACCAACCTATACAAGATGACAAATCATGCTTATTCCACTATTTATACCTACCCTCCAGATCCTTTCTGTAGTGGAATGTGGAGCTGAAGGGAGGGGAAGAGTTAAGAGGTTGGCTAGCCTGGAATCACTGAGAAGGAGGAAGCAAAGGAAATCAGATGTTTCCTAGACTTTGAAGTGCATAGTTTCTAATAGTTTCCCTAGTGAGTGCATTAATCAGGCAAGATTCCTGTCCATAAGCAAGTACCAATACATATACCATTCTGATCAGCTACCTGTTTCATCCTGGTTCCTTACCTTTACACTTTCATATTTAGAGTTTTTATATCATGTGGACCAAAAGAAATGCATGCACTTGTCTGGTTGTGTGCATTTCTATCCAGAATTCTGGGACTGTTCATTATTTGAAACTTGGAATAATACCTTCAATAAACTATTCAAATAAGAGGCTTGTCTGGTATCCGTTTTGGATGTGATCCATTTGGTGACAGCTATTGTGATGGAATATGCACCTGCAGCAGTGGGAAAGGGGGATTTTGCCAACTCAGAACTTTCCCGGAAAGAGACCTAGAGAAAGAGACTGTGCAGTCCTGAGCTGGAGGGCAGAAGGGTGGCCACATTCTAGAAACTCTCATATATCTAATAGCTTAGAAGGCTATAGCTTTAGTTTGATAAGATTCTGTCCATTAGGTGTAAGCAAATAAAAGACTGAATTCAGTTGGACCTTAGAGTCTCGTGTCTGGGCTTGGGCCTGATAGCCATCAATTTTTTTTAATTGCACAGATGTTCTGGTTTATCTTAAAATTATTTTTAGTCAATATTGTGATTTTAATATAATCATAGTAGTTCCTGCTGGATTTTATTTATGGTTTCCCAGTCAAGTCCTACTGTGTTGCCACATTGTGGCATAAAATGTAGTCCCAGCAGGATCACCTATCACATGAAGGTCATCATAGTTGCCTGGCTAAATCATTTCAGATGGCTGTATTGGGCAGCAGCAATAATGAAAGATGCTAGAGGCAGATGATCACTTTAGTGACAGCAGAAGACATAATTTTATTCAGTGTAGGAGAAGGCAATGGTAAACCACTCCTGTATTTTATGGGGGGGAAACTCCACATGGATAGAAAATATAAATTGATCAATATAGTGGTGGGTGGTGGTCCCCTCAGATCTGATGGCACTGCACGTGCAACTGAAGAACTGAGATCTTTCAGAGTCATCAGCATACTGCACTTACTGGGTTTATAATATGGTCAGATTAAAGCCTTTGAAAAATAGTTGCTGGAGTTGCCATGACAGGGGAAAAAAATCCAAGTTGAAAAGATAGATTTATAGAGGGAACATGGAATATTAGAAATATTGATATGAGGAACACAGTGAAAGATGAAATGAATCCTTATTCCATGGTGAACTGAAATGGATTGGATGTTCAGTCAGAAGATCATATTGTTTATTATTCAGGACATGAAAAATAAAGAAGGAATGTTGCTGCTTTCCTAGTCAGGAAGTCTATGATAAACACAGTACTTGGTTACAATGCAGACAGTAAATAGATAATAATAATTGGACTTAGTGAACCAGCTTTTAATATGATGATTAGTTTGTGCTCCAATTACTGATGCACAAAAAAAATAGAAGTTGATGACTTTTATAGCCAAGTTCACTTGGAAATCCACAAAACACGCAAGCAAGTTGTGATGCTTGTGGTGGAGTTTAGAAGGCTAAAGTGGAAATATTGAGGAGAAGGTGAAGTTGTAGCATATGGTTTAGATGATAAAAATTAATCAGAAGAATGACTTATTAATTTGATACAGTCTAATGATTTCTTCATTGCTAACAGTCTTTCAACAGCCTAAAAAATACCTGGACATTATCAGTACACATAAATCAAATTGACTATATCATTGCTATTGTCCTGCTTCTGGTTTCAATTATACACTCACATAGTTGTTATGGAAATTAGCAGTTTACAGAGGATCGAGGAGAAAACAGCAGACAAGAAATGCAAACTAAAAGTCTCTGAAAGAAACTGGCCCAAGTGATTTTGCTTTAACAGGACCATGAAGAAGAATAGTTCAAATCCAATCCAGAATTCCTAGATCCACGTCAGGGCTGTCACTAGTCCAGAGGTCAGAATTTCATGAGCAAAATCCACATAGTCACATAAGAGCTGGAGACTAGACAGTTGATTCCAACAAGGAATCATGGGTCAGGCTGTCTCTTAAATCAGGCCACAGCCAATTATTTTAATCAAAGGTTTTACAAATCTGTAGAATAAGAAAGTAGTCAACAATTGGAAGAGGTCAATCCAAATTCTAATATCAAAAAAGGGAGACTTAACAGAATGTGCAAATTACATACAAGATCCTTAATTTCATACTCCAGTAAAATAATGCTTAGGAATATCCCAACCAAATTGTAGGCCACATGGAAAAAGAGATGCCATAAATCAGGGGTATCAAACTGCCGGCCCGTGGGCTGGATGCATCATGGTGAAACCGCGCCCACCCCATTACCGGCATTGGAAAAAAAGTCACATGTCGTGACATGTCACGTGACATTGTGAGTTTGACACCCCTGCCATAAATTCAAGCTCACTTTAAAAAAAGATGAGGAACATGATAGATTATTATTAATGCATGCTGGATAATTGAAAAAAGCCAAAGAATACTAAAACAAAGCTAATATATGCTTCATTGATTACAGAAACTTCTTTGATTGTGTTAATTATGTCAAGCTGTAGAATATGCTTAGAAAAATGTAATCCTGAAACATCTCATTGTTCTCATAAGAAATCCATACATAGGTCAGGTAACCAAAGGCTAGATGGAGCAAGGTGACTCTAAGTCATGAAATGTGTGGCACAATGCTGTATACTATATTCTTATTTATGTGTATCAATTGCTAAATGTATATTAAGGGAAGCTAGATTGGAAGAAGATAAGTGTGATTTTTAAATTGGAGAAAGATACACCAATAATCTTCACTATGCTGATGACACTATTCTGATACTGAAAATGGAAATGACCTGGAAGCTCTTGTAATGAAAATTAAAGAGCACCAGGGAGTAAGATCAAATATTAAAAAAGATTGTAATATTTAATTCAATTAGTATTAAATTTTATATGTATGTGTGTCTAAAATCAACAGCTATTCAAACAGTAGTTTCAAAATTAGACAGAAAAATATAGGATGAGAGGATATAAAATATAAATTGATTACTTTATAGGGTAGACGCTGAGGACCTTATGTCTCTTCTTTTTCATAATTCCATTTTCTTTACAGCTGAATTTCAGAAATTGCACAACTAAGCTGTTTCCCATTAATCTACTGTCTCCTTAATTGTTTTTCCTACACATCTCTATAAATAGATTCCAGCAACACTCACTCACTATATACTTTAAGCTGAGGATTTCTGTTGCCTTGGAGATTTTCTCCCAGCTTTACCATGGAAGGTTAAGCTTATATTAGACTGAATACTCTTTGGGGCAGAGAACAGTTTTGTATTTAGAGAATGTACAAGACCAACATAAATGTATTTATGAGGTTATAACACCTAATTAGGCTGCTTATACTTTATTGAAAAATAGGGAACCATCTCACATTGAGTCAGACCTTTAGTTTTTCTAGTTTAATATTGGCCAACAGCAACCATCCAGGATATGGAAGAAGAATCCTTTGAAGTCCTACTTAGAGACTGATTGGCTCTGGGAATCGTCTTTGAATTTAAATCCGTGAAAAGCTGAACAACTGGCATTTGGGATGGGTAGATGGAAGGCAGAGCTCAGGTGGTGATGGGGACAGCAATTTCCCTGCTGAGTTTCTTGTGACATTTTATTTGTTTTTACTGATGCTTATGGGGAAGTGCAATGTAAAAATTAGATTCAAAAATAATTTAAATCTCAAATTCCTTCAACTCAATGTATTCATAGTCATGATTGTGTGTAGTATTTCAGAGAACTAAAACCTAATCCACATTGATTTCTACTTTAGAATATAATGTTGCTATGTAATCTGTACTGCCACTTTAGTAAAGATTTGAGTCCTCACTTCTCCTCTTTGCTTCCAAATTTGACAATAGAATGCAAGAAAATGTGATTAAATCAAAGTAGAAAGTAAGGTGGTCCTGGAAAGGTCACGTTATACAATCTAAGTAAATCCACTTATTATATTAAAATTATCTGGGCCATCATCTTATTGCTATTATCTCCAGGGTATTTAACATTATTGCAAAATCATCCAAAAATAATGATACCACCACCACCTATACTTGTTTAAGTTTAAACTATGTATAGTAGTACTAATAACACATACAATTTAAGTCCACTGCTTAGTGGCAAAAATGTTGTGTAAAAGCATTTTTGTATTTTTTTTTTAACTGAACTGAGAAAAATGTCTTCGCCAATTAGAATCATTTACTTTGGAACCTGAAGCTGAGTCTTTTAAGAATGGTTATCTGCAGCAGTTAGCAGTTGGTAATAACACTGTCTAGCTAATGGAATTGTGACCATGCGTGATAATCATGTGCCCTAATGTATCTACCACTGAAAAAAGAATCTTGAAAAAAGAAGCTTTGGTTCTGGTCACATGTACGTGCCACCCATAAAATTGCAGTAGACTTGGAAAATAAATAAATGTGGTGCAAAATGTCTATGGAGATTATCAGTCATCCAGGTCATGGTTATCCCAAAGACACTTTTTCAAAAGGCAACTGGACTTTTTTTTTTCCTTGAAGATGTTTCACTTCTAATCCAAGAAGTGAAGTCACAACTGAAGAAGCTTCTTGGATCAGAAGTGAAAACATCTTCAAGGAAAAACAAAGTCCAGTTGCCTTTTGAAAAACACCTTGTTTTGCAAAATGATAAGAGTTGCAAAACATTAAGTTAGATTAGGTTTTAAGAATCTGATTTCCCAATAAGTCACTGGAAGGAGTCATAAATAAATGAAAGAGGTATTCAGAAATTCTAAGGAAAACAGAAGTAGGCAACTGAGGAGAAAGATAAGGGCCTCAAAACAGGAGACTTCAAAAAGTAGGGGGAGGTTGTCTCACAAAGGAGAGAGAGAGAGAAAATTAAAATCCAATGAAATTTCGTCCATGGAGCTCTGGATGCAAGAGTCTTGACATATGTAGCCTGTGGGACACATTGTCATTGGGGAGAAAAGAGAGAAGCAGACATTTAGCCTGAGGGTACAATTGCAAATACGAAAAGGAAATGTTCCATCTACTTGCAGGCAGCCCAAGGAGATCAAAAATAGTAAGACATAAGGGTATATGTATATGTATATGTACATGTACATGTATATGTATATTTCTGGGAAGGAAAGGCCACAGGATCATCTATTCAGCCACTATGAAGAATATATAAAGCAAGTGTTAAATAAAATTGTTTGCATTTATTATCTGGACCCCCTCCAGTCGGGCTTCAGGCCGGGGTACAGCACGGAAACGGCATTGGTCACGTTGGTTAATGATCTCTGGAGGGCCCGGGACAGAGGTTATTCCTCTGTCCTTGTTCTTTTGGACCTCTCAGCGGCTTTTGATACTGTGGACCACAGTATCATGCTGCGGCGTTTAGGTGGGTTGGGAGTGGGAGGCACGGTTATGCAGTGGTTCTCCTCCTTCCTCACCGATCGTACGCAGTCCGTATTGGCAGGGGGACAGAGGTCGACCCCAAGGCCCCTAACTTGTGGGGTGCCACAAGGGTCGGTCC
>NW_015386485.1:488855-503450 GCF_001527695.2 Protobothrops mucrosquamatus
GCCTAGGATAATTTTTAAGAGGGGTTTTTTAGAGGGGTTTTTAATTACTTTTTAATTAGACAATTTAAATATTTCATTTTAATTAATTTTAACTTGTGATTGTTAGTGGTGTTTTTAATTGATTGTCAGCCGCCCTGAGTCCGCAAGGAGAAGGGCGGGATATAAATTCAAATAATAAATAAATAAATAAATAATAAATAAATAAAATTTGCTAGTTTTGACTCTGACTGGGCAGTCAAGGTGAAGAAAGAACAGTACTGCTTGGATAGCTGGAAAGAGTTTGATTATGTGACTCCTGAGGAAGTGGACAAGTTCCTCTGTACTGTTAGCTAAGCCACTTGTTGATAAATATGATAAATAAGCCATCCAACAAGCTGCTCCTGGTTAGTAAAGGTCTTCCACTGGCTGAGTATAAACAAGAATAATTATATAAGTGAAGAGAATGAAAACAGTCCTTAAATCCTAGAAAACAAGGCAGTATTGTGTCTTTCTTGGATGTTTTTATATTTTGTTTTTATTGGGGTTTTGTTTGGGTTTTTTTTTTGCCACTTAGGGTCATTTGTAACACCTCTCCTGCGCGAGCTGCACTGGCTGCCGGTGGCCTTCCGGGTGCGCTTCAAGGTGTTAGTAACAACCTTTAAAGCGCTCCGTGGCAATGGACCTAGGTATTTGCAAGACCGCCTCCTACCAAATATCTCCCTTCAACCAGTCCGCTCCCACAGAGAGGGCCTCCTTAGGGTGCCGTCGGCCAGTCAATGCCGGCTGGCGACCCCCAGGGGGAGAGCCTTCTCTGTGGCAGCTCCTGCCCTCTGGAATGACCTACCCCCCCGACCTACGTACAACTACGGACCTGCGCCTCTTCCGCCGAGCCTTGAAAACCCATCTATTCCATGCGGCCAGTCTGGCGTAGTTTTGATTGGGCTTTGCTAGGGGTTTTATATGGGGTATTTTAGAGCAGGCTTTTTATTCAATATTTATTGTGATTTTTATTATTGCCTGTTCACCGCCCTGAGTCCCGTAAGGGAGATAGGGCGGTATATAAATTTAAATAATAAATAATAAAATAAATAAATAAATTTGGAACCAAACTGTCTAACAAATATGATAAATAAACCATCCAACTTGTCTTTTTTAAAATTGAAAGGAATGAATTAAAAATAATTATGTATAATGAAAAACTGGAACTATTAGTGAAGGAGAAAAGGGGTGATAAATGTGGGACAGATCATAGGGAAAAAAGGACATAGAAGAAAAGGATGGTGTAAAATAAATTAGAATGTAGAACTACTTTAGGAAGAAAAGTATGAGTTCTGTATGAAAAGGCATTAAAAATAGACATCTCACAAAAAGAATGAATGAAAATCAAATATAAGGAATAAATGTGGAATTCTTACAGAGTGCCACATCACTTCTTTAATAATGAAAATTATGAAAACATGCTAGATGGAATGAGAAAATAAAATCTCTGTGAATGAGAAAAAGATATGCAATTGGATAATTTTCATCCTGTTTCCAGTTTTTATTCTGTTATTGTGAAGGTATTGGCAGCTTCAGAGGACCTTTTCTACCAGATCATTGCAATTATGTGTGCATAATTCAAAATTCTGGTTCTCATCTTTAAACCCAGGTTATTTGAGGGCTGTTTTTTCAGGGATGCCTAGCTTCAATTATTTTGACCTCATAAAACCTGTTAGGGTGGCCATGGTCTTAAGTTTTTTCCATGAAACATACACATCAAATGGGTCCCAGGAGATGTTCCTTCTCTGTCATGACACATCTCTTATGAAAAAGCATTTCCCTGGGGATCTGGATAGCCTGGACCTGCCAAACTTCCATAATAGGAAGAATATCCTTATTGCTTCCCTATACAAAGGGAAAAGGGGGAAAAGTCAATGCAGAAAACAGAGTGGAATTTTTTCAAGTGTTCCTGGGAAATTATATGTGTGAAAATGGGAAAAATTGGGGAATTGCAATGTGGCGTTTTGCTTATGGAAATGTTAGAAGTAAATTCTGGTTTTGCACATGGAAGTACTGTACATGTACTTTTGTATGAAGATAATGTCATATTTTTAACAAGAACTCAAATTATTTACAGCACATGTAGAATTAAAAGCACGGCTCTGAATATTTCCCTGTTTTTCCCCTGAGTGAACAATTATACAGTATACATAGAGAAAAAAATAGGACAATAAGAGATTACTGAACATGGGAAAATAGATACAGAAAATGTAAATATATGCACACATTGATGGAAAGGTTAAAGGTAGGAAATAGTTTATTAAGAGGAATGAATGCTTGTCAAATGAAGTTAAAATTGTGGTGTATATGAGAGATGTTTCTGCCCAGGTTGTTTTATGGAAGAGCTGAATACGTCAAGGGAAAATCATAGTGAGCTGACTGCAGTAGGAATCATTTACTTAAAAAGTAGTTATGGTCAAGAATGAGTGAGTGCTAAATGAATCTGGATTGAATACAAAAGCGAACCACCTGAATCAGAAAAAGTATAATGAGATATTTCAGTGCTATAAAGTTAACGAGTGAGGATCAATAGAAGAGAATCAGGAAGTAAGAATCAGGCGGATTGGCATGACAGGGAATCAGAATGAAAGAGAAAGTGTGAGGAACAGATGACAAGTTTTGAAGCTATGGTGGGTGATGTTGATGAGCCCTCAGAAAGAAAGATGGGGAAAAAATCATAAAGGACAAGGTATGAAATGATGTATGGATGTGATGGAAAAAAGGCTGGTTCATAAGAATCAAAGATATGGGAAAGAAGAATGAATGGTCTCTTGCCTTTTTCTTATTCCTCTTCTGCCCATTTTCCTATGCCTCACAAAAGAATAGCATGTTATGTAGAAATGTACATAATTCAGCAAAGTTATAATTTTAATTCCATGTCATCGAAAGCATGGATAGTTGTTTTGATTTATATGTAAACTGTTAAATGGTAAGTCTAATTCAGGGCTGTCAATCCTTTGTTACAGGGGTCCTCAACCTTTAGACCACGGACTGGTATGGGTCTGTGGCCTTTTAGGAACTGGGCTGCACAGCTGGAGGTGAGCAGCAGATGAGTGAGAAAAGCTTCATCTGTATTTGCAGCCACTCCCCAGTGCTAGCATCACTGCCTCAGCTCCGCCTCAGATCATCAGGCATTAGATTCTCATAGAAGGGTGAACCTTAGTGTAAACTGCATATATGAAGGATCTGGGTTGTGTGTTCCTCCTCTACCCTCCCCTCACCTTGGTCTATAGAAAAATTGTCTTCCAAGAAACCAGTCCCTGGTGCCAAAAAGGTTGGAAACCACTGTTTTATTAGGTTAGGTTAGCTTCTTTGAAATACATTTGAGAAGTAGGTGTTACAAGATATATTACTTCTCTGAAGGATTTCCCTAAAGATCCTTGCCTCTTTACTTCTGCTGATTGGAGGACATGAACCTACCCCATTAAATTACAGGAAAAACAGACTCATATTACCTCTTGTTGTCCATTTTAAGGCTTCTGTGCTGCAACTACTCCCTGAGATGACCAGAAATGAGTCCAAAAAGTAGTTTATTTCAGTGATGACACCAACATTTTGAAATTACTTCTCCTGGGGAGAAAGTAATCTTGCTTTTGCTGATGGTCTTTCATTAACTAGTGAAAACAACCTTTTCCAATGGAGCTTTGAGGATTGATTATCATGTTTATAATTAGCTAGTTTCTTTTATGTGTATTTGTGGGCACATCTTCAAGTCAGTGTTGACTGCCTGTGCAAATCCTTCCAGTTTTCTTAGCAAAGTTTTCAGAAATGATTTGCCATTGTCTCCTTCCTTAGGGCTGAGAGAAAGTGACTGGCCCAAGGTCACTAAATAGGCTTTAGATCCAAGACAGGACTAGAAGTTATAGTTTTCTGGATTCTAGCCTGATGCCTTAACCACTATAACAAACTTGCTCCCTAACTAGTTATTAGTATTTATTAATAATAATTATAATTATTAAATCAATATTTAATGTATCAATTTAAAAATATGACATAAGGGTTGGCTATAAGGCTCACTGGCTTTTAAAACATTCATTGCTATCACCAACCTTATATATGACAGTTCTCATAGGAGTTATGAAATGTCCGTATGATTAAGTCTAAACTGAATGCTCTCTTCGGGTACCAGGTGTTAATAAACCATCCACTTAATAGTAGGGGGAATTTTCATCAAGCTTGAGTACTTTTTCTTATACACACCAATATATGCTCATATATTATTTCAAAATGTTCAGGAGTCAAACCATTCTGTGGACATAAAGCTGGACATTATTCCAGACTTAACCAAAGGGACATAAATTACTTAGGAAGGTTTCATACAAGCTGTTCTTATTAACTCTCAGATTGTCCTCCAGTTTGAACTTCTAAAATTCGATGAAGTTCAATTGGATTATGCAAAAAGCACCAAAGGAATCCTAGAATCTCTAACAAGACCGTTATATTTAATTAAATGATTCTGGAAATGAATAATTCTGGAAATATTATAACTGATCCCAGCTTATTTATTTACTTTTTCATTAGATTTATATGTTGACTTTCCTTCAGGAGTTAAAAATGGACATTGCACTTTCTCTTTCCGTTTTTTTTCATCAAAGCAGCCTGTGAAGTATAGCTGACACAGAATGACTCAATGAGCATTCAAAGCTGAGACTTCAGTCCAACTTGCCTGGCTCTTGCCCAACAATCCAGATTCTACAATGCTCCCTTTTTTTTCTTTTTTTGATTGCGTGAACACCCACACATTTGAAAAGGAGTCCAGGATCAAGCCAAATTTCTCTTATGCTGAGGTATCCACTGGGGGTGGGGGGGTCAAAAAACTCAATAGTGCAACCAATCATGTGATCAAAGTATAACCCTTAGTTACATATGTTGCAAAATGTATAAAAAAAGTGTGGAGCTTGAATTTCATGACTGTGACCGTCATCTTGACTTTTCTGAAGCCCTCTTTTATAGGCATCCCTGGTGTCTACCGTCTTTAATCCATATAGACATAAATTCTATATGTGAAGGGATATTTGTGCAGAACTGGATATGCAGGATTTCCCACCCATTTTAATCCTGTGACACTATAGCCAGTTTTTCATATAATTCATATGAGAATATTTATGGAGCTCCCATTTCCTTAATATAGGATTGTTAGTATTGGTGAAAGTTTGGCAAACAGGAATGAAAGAACTATAGCTAATAGCTATCCTCCTAGTGTCTCAAAACATTTTCTTTGACCTCTTCACTGTCACAAAGGAGAATCAACTTGGCTTGATCATCCCAATCTTAATTATAATTCCATTTATAATTTAGATATACATCAATCATTCTAAGCAAAATATAAATGAATTTCAAAAGTTTATTGGCTATCAATCATGCTTCTTTTTCCCCTTATTTTAGAAGAACAACATGGCTCAATGCACACTGATATTACTTATTGTAAATTAAGTAGTGGTAACATTTCATCCTATTCAGGTGTTTTAATTGAGTCAACAATGTCGAATCGTCAATTTTTCCCTTATTCACTTGAGCCTGTTTCCTTTTTCCTTTTTTTAAAAAAATTAACAAGGGTTTCACAGATGTTCTTTTTAATTAAAAGTTGTTTTCTGAAATAACATTTTATATTTCCTGGATTTGCTACTTGACAGGAAACGGCAGCTGATCCCAGCAAGTAAACTTGTATTTATAACCTTTATGTTAAGTCCTATTTAAATAGTGCAACACATGTTCATTGTTGCACAAAAATATAGCTTGCTTTATGAAACCCTTCTGTATAGTTAGAAATGGAGGAATGCTGAATAAAGACAAATAAACATAAAATCATTTTAGATAATTGCCTAGAAGGGAATTAATCTTTTCTGTATAGGAGTGCATTTGTCTTTTGACAATTTGGTAAAGCTTCTGGATTAAGAACAGTTACCACTGGAAGCTGGAACTGCATTTCACCGATCCTTTAATTCCGAAAAGAAGTTTGTTGTCCCAGTTGTGCATCTCAGTTTTGTCTCTTTGACCTTCATTCAGTCATTGCCAATCACCTGACTATCCTCCAACATAATGACAAAATCTAATACATTTTATATACATTAAGACTGCCATTGGACCGTATCAAAATAAAGAGAACGTACACTATAGTGTTACTATATCTAAAGATGACCCTAACTCACCCATAAGTTGGGGACAAAATGAAGGCAACTTCATGGAAGAGTTAAAAAAAAAAAAAAGGATTTCTAGAGCATATTTATGATATGGTTACGTGGAAGTATTGAAGAGCCTATAATTGTAACTGGACATAACTGGCATTCACTGGGCTCAGTAAATAAGTCCAAAGTGTCCCCATTCCTGAATTTTTATTTCAATTTTTTAATACTCTGTGGCTTCACGAGCTAGCTTGCTTATTGCTCATTAGTGTTATTTGTGTAAGTTCTAAAGAAGTCCTATTGATTTCTAGTTCATTTCAAAAATGAACTAGAAAACACAATTCAAAAATGAACTAGAAAACACAATTCAAAATAATGTTACAAAATAACAGTTTGAGGTCTTCCTTCCAATTAACTCTCATATATGTTAAGAATGAAGACAGTCTTCTCCATGCCTTTTCCCATATTAGATAATTTTTTGAAGAATTGTGCTTCAAGCACATTTGAATTTTCAGACTGCAAAGGCAGTGTTATATACTAATAGATATAGCCCAGGGGTAGGCAACCTTGGCTCTTTTATGACTCGTGGACTTCAACTCCCAGAATTCCTGAGCCAGCATAGCTGAGCATAGCTGGCTCAGGAATTCTGGGAGTTGAAGTCCACGAGTCATAAAAGAGCCAAGGTTGCCTACCCCTAATATAGCCTATGAATAAGGGCTAATAATGCTTTAGCTTCGAGGTTTTAGGATCTTCTCTGGATAGTTTGCCTTTTTCTTGCCTAGTTAAAGCAAAGAAGGCTTTGTTGTCAGCTTTTGCTTCTAAGCATCAACGTATCTAGTTCTATGGGGAATTGGAAATTGGTTCATGGCTTCTAAATCTGTCTTTCATTTGTTGCTCTGTGCTCTGGAGAGAGAAATGTGTACTGGGTCTCCATTTGGTTTTATTATAAAGCATAAATTATTAAAATAAAATAAAAAATTGATAAAACTGTTTTTATAATAGAAGAATGCTCAAGTATTGGCTGAGAATATGGGCTACAGCAAGAAGAATAATTAGAACAGAATTCTATGTGGTACTGTTTGGCATGGAGCACCTGAGGAAAACTTTGAGACCATGGTTGTATGTACACTAATAAATTGTAATAATTCATGCTTTCGTCTAGAATATTGACATGCTTTACAAATTACCAAAGTTGGTATAGCTTACATGCTTTTAAAAAAAAATATCTCTAAAATTGTCATCAATGAAAGAAAAGGGTGCATAGATAAACCAGGACATACATAATTTTTTTTTAAAAGCAACACTATGTCTTTCCTTCATGTTGTATAAAAAAGTCAGTGTCTGGAAGAGATAGAAAATGAAACTATATCTCTTGAATTAACTTCTCAAATTCACAGACTGAGCTGCTTATTTAATAGGCTGTGTTTTCAGGCCATTCATATCTTTAATTTAACCTCAGTTTTTAATTCATGCAGCATGCTGTGCTAAAATGCAGTACAGGTAGTCCTTGACTTATGACCACAATTGACCCCAAAATTTCTGTTGCTAAGCAAGACAATTAAGTGAGTTTTGCTTCATTTTACGATCTTTCTTGCCACAGTTGTTAAGTGAAACATTGCAGTTGTTAAGTTAGTAACATGACTATTAAGTGACTCTGGCTTTCCCATTGACTTTGTTTGTCAGAAGGTTGCAAAAGATGATTGCATGACCCTGGGACACGGCAACCATCATAAATACATCCCATGGTCGTAAATAAGAAAAACTCTCATAAGTCACTTTTTTCACTGCTGTTGTAACTTCAAATAGTCACTAAACGAATGTAAATTGAAGACTACCTGTAGACTGGTTTATGTTCACTGTGTACACAGCAAAACACTTGTAGACACATTGGTACTATGGAGAATTAAAGATCCAAGTTTTCCCCTCTAACAACAAATTTATGAAATAGGTTGGACCAAATTACAATGGTTAAGTCAAACCATCCACTATTTCTAGAGTAGATTGGAGTCTGGGTTTTCCCTCTTAATCCAGCACATCTCTATCACATTGACTTTGCAAATTTCTAATCAAATGATACCATTCATTTTTATGATCCTTTATTACCAGCTGTTTGTAAGATATTCTGTTTCAGACAGCATAACTTGTTCTACCTTCTATGCTATTCACCTGGAATCAAAGCACAGGTGGGCTCCTTTGCTTCAGGCAAGACAATGTCTTGAACTCACCCAGGGCCTTTGTGATGTTTAGAATCCTCCAGATCTTCCTGATTGGAGTTTTAGCCAACCTTCTCATATATAAAAGGTTAGGATTTGTGCGATTATGTCCTTTTGGCAGTGTTCAGTTAGTGGAGGAATGTCTAAAACTGCTAGGTCTCTTTGGGTACCCTTCACACCATGGTCACCATGTGAACAGCATGCTAATATAAGTGTGTTTCGGAAATGTTCCATAGCATCTCTGTAAAAGGTAGAAGCCCTTAAGGGGATAGTGGGAAAGAACAGTGAACGAATAAGTCTTGCAATGAATTCTAATGTGCTGTACTTAAAAGAGTGGCTAAATGTGGACATAACTTGAAAATAAAATGGCTTGTGTTAAGAGAGGTATTGGCAATCTACTTAACAGCCAGGAGTCTGAACTCTCTGTGTTTTTTTAATTATTATTATGGAACTCATTCCACGCACAGCAGGCTTTTCTGGCAAAGGACACCTTGCTCTTACGGCACATGTAGGGTAATCTACATAATATGGATAATCAGTATGGGGTGTTATGTTTTAGTCTTTCTTCACCTAGAGAAAAAAGAAATGAGCTCTACTGCATAGAAATATATTGCACACAAGAATGAAGGAGACTGGGCTGGGGCCATCTTTTTTTTCCCATCAAATCACCTTGCATAGATAATGTGGCTGCTCAGATATTTCAATTCAGCAGCAGCCCTTGCTAAAAGATATATTCCTGGAACATATGCTAAATGCTGAAAGTATACTGAGTAATTAAGCATAACACTAAAAAGAAAGGCAAGTGTTGTCTTGGATGCAGAATATGAGCTTAGCCCAACTATCAATGAGTTAGAGCAGACATTTACTGTATTTGGTGTTTACTTAGAAACACATGAAGATAGAAAAGCTCCGTTGATACAACCCAGGTGGGATAGGTGAAGAATTGTCTCAGGGACAGTATGAGAAGACCCTCTTTCTCATCCCTTTCTCTCCTGCCCCACTGCTCAGAGATGATACCATCTCCAACAGAGTCAAGGTGTATGGTAGAATTAATGGCCAATGTGGGACACCACAGAGGAGTTGACTTGTAGTTTTCAAATTTTTGAGTCAGCAAAGCTTTTGTGAACTTTGGATAGGAATTCTAGAGGTGGGAATTTGGAGAAGTTTTCCTTATTGGTTTAGGCATTTTGATTTTCAGTTCATCTTGGTTCTACTCACAAGTCTTGTTAAGACTTGCTAGATCCTGAAAAGAGACATCTCTGATCTTTGTCCCCCTCCTTCTTCCAGAATATCTCTTCAAAATCAAATCCAAAGCATTGTGTATACCTAATAGAGTCCCTACTCACTTTAACAATGTTATACACATCCAACTGGAATGTTTCTTTTACTAAATAGATTTTTAGTGCATCATCTTCTCTGCTTGCCTGGAAATAATAATCTCTAAAGGCTGTTCCAAATATTAATCATGTGAAGGAATTTTCTCCAGTATAGGAGCCCATGGGGAGCCCTGAGGGTCATTCAGCATCTCTATCCTGACCTCTGATATCAACAGGAAGAAATTATTATTTATTTAAAGGCATCAGGAATGCAGTTGAGCCCGTTGGGGGAAGCATGTTTGAAATAGAAGATGATGATTTCTTCCTCTCTATTTCTTACACTTTTTGTCTACATGAACAGTAATTGTGAGGAAAAAGTGATACCATATAATGAGGCACAACTCACACAAATCACAGGAATGTAAGAATGCTTTTATATAACACTTATGGTTAGCAGGCCTACCCTTACCCCTAATCCTACCCAAACAAGGGGCCTAATTTGCTTAGACCTTAGTTTAGCCTTGTTTGGGAGAATTCTATGTGCATAAAGAACCTCTCTGCTAAAGACATGTCTCCTCAGTGCAAGGATAAGGAGACGGTAACAGCAAAAATGGCATTAGGATAATGAAAATGCCTTGCTTTCTTAGACACGGTCACACAAAGCACCTAATACAAGTTTGGGTTATATTACAGGATAGGAAAATAAATTATTATCATTCCAAAATTCAAGAATAGTAAAGGGAATCAGGTTGTTCAATGCTCTCCTGTATAAGTATGTCTTGTGAGAATAAACAAGAATATTAAATAGAAAAATATAAAGGCTACTTCCATAGGTTTTATAAAATGCCAAAGACAGTAGAAACCAGAATTTTACCACTAGATTTGACAAGGTGTATGGATAAGTTCCCAATTATGGCAAAGATGACTCTCATAGAATCTTCTGCGTATTATAGCAAGTATATTTTTCATTATTTAACTTCCTTTTGAAAGCAGCATTTCTCCCCAGCCCTCATTTGAAAGTACCTTTTTCTATATCCATATGCCAAATTCCTATTTGCGGTTTCACACCTCTGTAGACAAAATAATTTCATTAAAGGATTTGGTATAAGAGTATATGGAAAACAGAATGGAATTTGCATCATGTTTATGTTCATACTGCTATTTTTATGTAATATCCCTGAGGATTTCATTATCTGGATCTTGAATTTTTCATCCAGATCATTTATAAAAGTGTTTAATAAAAGAGCACTTAACTTGAAGCTCCAGGATGTCCATTGGATAACTTCTCCCAAACTATTGACCTTTATTTGTTTATTTAAAGTTCAGAGAGCAATTTTAAGTATGAATAACCCTCCACCCATTGTTAACACAGAGCCTTTTTTATGTCATTAACCTTGCAATTTAACTTCAGAATGATTAGGTTAATGGTGTATGATTTGTTTCCCATAAATCTACGTGGTTAATTTTTCATGGCTCCATTTTCTTAGAGATTCATGTAGGTCTTTTTGATTTAATGATGATAGCGCCAGCAGCCAATTCAATATGGGATGCCAATTTCAGAGTATACTTGATTTGTTGCCCTTAGAGAAGGAAAGCCATCAAGGAGAAAAGCAGATGCAATTTTTATTGAATATTTATTTAAATAAAGAGGAATGCAGCAGTTTCTGAGAGAGTGCAATGATCTAATCTGAACAAAGCTAATTTAGACATAGGGCACAGAACCAAATCTGTGGAGTTCAGCTTATAGCACTTTCTGGGATAAGGTTTAATGAAATTTAGAAGATACGACACTCTGACTGGGATTATTGGAACAATCTGTGCATGTAGGGCAGATATTAAAGTTTAATGAAAATGGCATAAGCATCAACTATCCTGGTCTGAAAAGAGTTCTGATTGAATGATAGAAGATCAATAATCATACCAACCACCAGATAAGTTTAAAAAAACAGTAAGAAGTACTGTAATTCTACAGATTTTGTTTTAGGTGAGAGTTTTCTTGTTTCCTTTACTTTTAGACTTCTTTGCAATCCCTGACTATGGTTCAAGAAGTCTAGAACAAAGTACTTAATGAGCTATCTCTGATTTATTCTAAAAAGCATACCACATTCTTGTCTCTCCAATTAGACCATTAAAATAAGGAGAAAGTCTGGCAGATCCATCATAGCAAGGTTTTGTGGGGGTTTTTTTGCAGATTGTTCCTTATGATGGCTCAGCCTCTTGAGCTGATTCTTCAGAATGCTGGCTGTGCTGTAGAACTACTAAATATTTATTGACAATGCTTCTGTTTCCCAGGCTGATCAAAACTTTGGGCATTGTATAAAAGATCACAATTCATGTGCAGGGACCCAGGTTAGAGGAGGTAAACTCTGGTGTCTTCTAATAAGCTCTCCCCATGTGAAATACACATGAAACTTTTATTTGTTTGAAATGCTCTTGAAAGCAATAAAATAGTTTTTTTCAGGGGACCAAATGCAAGATTTGTAAAGAAAGACCTGGGTATGAAGATTTGTTCAGTTCATAGGCCTTTGTGTGAAAGTGGGGTTGTTTTCAGAATACAATGTGGGTGCTGGAGGGGTTGGCAGATAAGTTTTTGAGAAGGGAAATGAAGTACATTAAATCTAACTATGATCTCCAAATTTTTATAAATGGATTCTACCACCAGATATTTTTTCTTTTCCCTTCTACTCTGGAAGTGATTCATATGCTACATACGCTACATACACTGCTGTTTTCAGCTAATCAAGCTGAAGCAGTATTGAATATGTTTTCTCTCTATGATGCAGTATAGACTTTTTAGGCAACTTTTATAAACTAATAATGTCCTCAAACCATACCTCACTATATTTGTTTAAATGTACAAGGAGAATCTTTTAGATTAAAGGAGATTCTTTTACATTAAACTATTGCTTCACAGCCAGCAGGGGGAGCACAAAGCATTATTTTGGGGAACTAAGTAAAAGTTGGGTGTCTTTTAAAGTGTTTGTATAATCAACAAGTTGATATGTTTGTTGTGGTTGATGCTGTTAAAATTTTTGGTGATAACAATATTGGTATTATAAGAAGGGATAATATTCCTTTGTGAAAGCATGGCTGACTGCAGCCACTGGAAAGTGGGCTTGGGAATAAGTTCAAAATAAAATCATGGTATTGGGAGTCACATTATGTTTTATGGTGATTTAGGTTTTGGGAAGAGGAAGAAGGGTGATGATGTGTCCTTTTCTAAGCATACCCATTGAGTTTCTGCCTCAAAGTTTGCAAGTAGTGGATGGGTAGCATTCTAGAAATCAATCTCCTTGGGTCACTGGGTGGTCATCAGTCCTTCCATGGATCTGTATGCCAAAAATGACAGTGTTTTGTGGGTTAAAACCTCTTATAGTCTTTAAGCCTAACGTAGTGTGAAATAATTACATATAGAGAGGTCCCTTAAAGCAGGGTTTTTCAACCTTTTCACAGATTGTATCACTTTCAAGACGTGAAAAGGAAAAAAGTATTGGTTTTAATTTCTTCCTTTGCTGAATCACTTTTCCTTTGCACTGGCAGATGTATGATGAATTTATCTATATTTATTAATATACACCATTACCTTGGTGGTCATCTGGCTGGTCGGCCCTTCTTCCTCTCTCCCTCTCCTCACTTTTTTTCCTCCCTGCCTGCTGGCTCTCCTTCCACAGCCTCTTCTCCATCCCCTTCTTTCCCTGTTGTCTTTTTTTCCTCTCCCTTTCCTGCCAAAACCTCCTTCTTTTATATCCTCTCCTCTCTCCCTCCTTCCAACTGATTGGAAGTGCCAATCAGTTGGAGCTGCACACCAATCAGCTGGAGCCCAGCACTGATCCTGGATGCTCAGCAGAGCCTCGGCAACACCGCAGCTACAGCTGACTCTCCCACAGGCCTGTGCGGTACTGCCACTACTTTAACTCATCCCCCTGCTACACTTTTTTTTACATTTTTTTTACTGTGTTTTTCAACTTGTCATATGCATACCACCTGCCAGGTGCCAAAGTACCACCAGTGGTACATGTATCATGGGTTAAAAAGCACTGCCTTAAAAAATCCTTAGATTCTTATCTACCCTAAGAGTTATGTAGTCTTTTCTAGAATTGTTCCAACCTAGTTCGGTTGGAATTCAGGTGCTGTTGTGCGCACGCGTGCCCTTCTAAGTATGTTGTTGTTGTTGTTAGTTGTGAAGTCATGTCTGACCCATCGCGACCCCATGGACAACATTCCTCCAGGCCTTCCTGTCCTCTACCATCTTCTGGAGTCCATTTAAGCTCTCGCCTACTGCTTCAGTGACTCCATCCAGCCACCTCATTCTCTGTTGTTCCATTCTTCTATTGCCATCAATCTTTCCCAGCATTAGGCTCTTCTCCAGTGAGTCCTTCCTTCTCATTAAGTGGCCAAAGTACTTGAGTTTCAACTTCAGGATATGGCCTTCTAAAGAGCAGTCAGGGCTGATCTCGTCTAGGGCTGACTGGTTTGATCGCCTTGCAGTTCAGGGGACTCACAGGAGTCTTCTCCAGCACCATAGTTCAAAGGCCTCAATTCTTTTGCGCTCAGCCTTTCTTATGGTCCAACTTTCACAACCATACATTGCAACTGGGAAAACCATGGCCTTGACTATACGTACTTTTGTTGGCAGGGTGATGTCTCTGCTTTTTAGTATGCTGTCTAGATTTGCCATAGCTTTCCTCCCCAGAAGCAAACATCTTTTAATTACTTGGCTGCAGTCCCCATCTGTGGTGATCTTGGAGCCCAGGAAAATAAAATCTGTCACTACCTCCATTTCTTCCCCATCTGTTTGCCAGGAATTGAGAGGGCCGGATGCCATGATCTTGATTTTCTTAATGTTGAGTTTCAAGCCAACTTTTGCACTCTCCTTCTTCACCCGCATCAAGAGGCTCTTTAGTTCCTCTTCACTTTCTGCCATTA
>NW_015386485.1:503532-524078 GCF_001527695.2 Protobothrops mucrosquamatus
CAACTTTTGCACTCTCCTTCTTCACCCGCATCAAGAGGCTCTTTAGTTCCTCTTCACTTTCTGCCATTAGAGTGGTATCATCTGCATATCTTAGGTTGTTGATATTTCTCCCAGCAATCTTAATTCCAACTTTTGATTCATCTAGCCCTGCCTTTCTCATGATGTGCTCTGCATATAAGTTAAATAGGCAGGGTGACAGAATACAGCCTTGCCGGATTCCTTTCCCAATTTTGAACCAATCAGTGGTTCCGTGTCCAGTTCTCACTGTTGTAAGTATGCCAATTATTTAATATGCCATCTATTTAATAAAGATAAGCCATCCCTGTATTTATGAGTTACCTCAAAAACTGACCATTCATAACTACATAACAACATGTTCTAACATACTAATCAAATTAATATTTTTTTAAATATTATTTACATAGGGTAGCAACAAGCTGTGAAACAAAACTGCATAATTTGAAGACATCACAACAGAACTATTATTGCTCATAACATTAGTAAGTTTATTCTTACATACTATTTAACATGCAAATTTTCAAGAAGCTTGAATTGTTCTGCTATCTGCAGCATTTATTTTATGTATAATCTGACACAGGAAAAGTCATATGTCCAGCAAACAATTATTTTGTCTTGATTCTTCCTTCCCCTTAAAGTTTGTACTGGATATTCTATTTTCAATAGGGCTTTTTTTTTTCCTGTCCTCATATCTGGGAATCTCTCCAGAATATTGATTTATGCATTCAGCCTCTAATGTGGTGTCTGTGGGCAGTAATGTGACTATAAACATCACACAGTTTTATTTATTTAATTAAAGATTCTGCAATTACCAATAAAAAAACCAACAACAAACCCAATCAAATTTTTGACATATTGTAAAGCAAAGCACTAAACCTCAGCATAATTTTATTTCCTAACAATATCTTTGGGCTCCACATAGACATTCTTTTAAAAATTGAAAGAATCTCTGCAATTGTAATAGTGAGAATGACCTTGGGTGATAAGAGGAAGAAATGCTGCCTAGGGAACAATCAGATGGGGAGGGGGAGCCCATGCATGGATAACAGGCAAAGAAAGAAATCTAGAAAGAATCCGCCCTAACTTATTGGTTAGTAAATTGTGTACTTTCACACTTGTCAGCCTCCCAAGTAGACCAGATGACAGTCATGACAAGATGAGCTCATTCTACTTTATTGTAAGACCACATTAACAGAATCTTGCAAATCTGAAAATAACAAGTAAGCATAGGTGATTCCCAGTGTTATATATTTTCTCAAATGCCTAGAGGGTGCTGGAGGATAATGAGAGATGAATCTAATGGAGCATGAGTTAGAACCATTACAGTAAGGACAGCAAGGAAAGGGAAGTGTAAATACTTCTCTGTCCTCATTGAATTTGCAGATAATCATTTGGCTGCTGTGTTTTGAGTGGTCCAGTCCCTTATGGGGAAGAAAGGGTTGGAGTCTGATTTACAAGGCTGAGGAACATTTTAGACATCTGGTGGATAAGCACACTTGGATTCATTCCAAGTTTTACTTAGATTATGATGCATATCCTGTGAAGTTGACCGAGGCTGAACTTCACTTGGTTATCTGGGCTGAGTTCCATCCTAATTAGTACCAAGGAAATAATTAGGCTTCCTTAAGTTATGAACTCTATTGTAGATCCATGTTCTCTAACTAAGGTTTTTTTGATGATGTATAGTATGGGCAATGGTAAAAGTGTCCCATAAGAAGAGGTAGTCCTGTCAGTGCTTAAGGAGGCAATGACCCACCTCCTCCTCAAAAAATCATCCCTGGACCTGACCATTATGGGCAATTTTCATCCTATCTCCAATCTTTCCTTTTTAGGAAATTTGTTGAGAAGGTGGTCAAGCTACAAAGATCCCTGGACAAAGGAGATTATTTGGACCTCTTTCAGTAGAGTTACAGATCTAGGTATTGGGCCAAGATTATATTGATCATGTTTGTGGATAATCTCTGAAGGGAGGAGATGGAAGTATGTCCACCCTTGCCTCTTTGGTCATTCAGTTTCAGTTTCATCAATCATGATATACTAGACTGGCTCTAAGCATTGGGAGATGGGGGCAACTGTTTTCCTTCCTCCTTCAGGGTGGACTCCAGTTAGTGTTGATAGGGTAGAGTTTTAACCTATATCTCCTTTTGTGTGGGGTTCTCACAGCTAAACAACTTCCTGTTCTTTTTTAACATCTACATGCAGCTACTCACTGGGATGATTTTTGCACAGCTTAGTGTTGTTTGCCAGTTGTACCCTTTCCTAGATTAGGAGACAATTAGTACAATTACTCATGTTTTGATCACCTTTCATTTGGATCACTGCAATGTGTTCTATATAGGGCTGTCCTTGAAAAATTCTGGAAGCTGCCATAGATCCAGAATGTGATGGAATAACCAGTTATGGATAGATGTAGAGACACTTATGTTACATCTTTGCTTCATAAACTGTCCTGGTTTGCTGTAGACTTAAGGTGCAATTTAAGGCACTGGTTGTCATCTATAAACCATGAGAGAGTATGAAGCTGAGGAACTAGCTTTCTCCATATTTGTCTACCAGTCCTATTTGATCTGGCAGGAAAGGAATACACCAGGTCCCAAACATTATAGAATGCCATCTTGGGGAGCTCAGGAAGTGTGCCTTTTCAGTTGCTGCCCTCTAGAACACCATCATGTGAAATTAGGTTAGGTCCAACTCTATTAACCTTTCAGAAAGTCATCGCAACTTGGCTATTTTCCAGAGGGTAGCAGGTTTCCTCAATAATCAAAGTATGTTGATTCTGCTTGTTCCTTGGTGGGTTTTTGTTTTTTGTTTTGTTTTTTTGCTTTGTTTTTTTGCTTTTTCAATGTTGTTAGTCACCCAAAATCATGTTTGTAAGAAGAATGACTATATAAATAGAATGTAGTCACTACACTTCCAATTATCCTGCCAATCCTCAAAAAAAGAAGCTTCTGATTTATATTCCTAACTTCTATTATATATCTTCAACATATGCTGGAACTCTTGAATCCTTGTATCACAATTATTCCTCTTCTCAGAAGAGGGAAATGTAGAATTTTCATGAAAAGTGCCCCATGGCATATGCTACAATTTTTGTATTAAAGACATCTTTGGCTGTATCATTAATAAAAATGGTATATATGATGTTCATTGCAAGAGCTGAAGGAATCAAATCAATAAGATAAATGCTAACTTCAACAACCTTGAACTTCTATTGATGAGTATGAGAGCAAGAGATCTGAGAATCAATATTGCTGTCTCTAAAATTGAAAGGTAATTGATTGAAAAATAGTAAAGAAACAGAAAAGAATCTGCCACAGACTTTTATCTTCAAGCAACAGGCCTCAGTCTCACTCTGCTGGCTTGATTTATACCCTGGATGCTGACTCATGAGCGAAGAGTGCACCAGAGTTAGCTAAGCATCAGTATTCTGGGACAGAAATTCATGCAGCTTAAAGATGCTAAACACTCATCTCGGAACTATTATGAGACACCACATCAGATTTAGATGTCAACCACCACAGAAAGATGTGAATTATAACACAGAGCTATAACTCCATCACAGGCTTCAGTGAATGGCAGTTGAAAAAGAGAGGAGAAAAAAACTGTGCTGTTGTTTAAAGATGGCTTGACTCTTTGAATAGCCTGGAGACAAATATTTAGGGCTAGTAATAAGTAATCTCCAATACTGATAGGAAACTCAAGCTGCTGAATGCATCCTCTGAATAAGCTGATCTAGAAGGCAGGCAGGTTGGCAGACTAAATGAATGAATAAATAAGATATTTGCTCAAGTTTTATCTTTAAAATAAATAACATGTACACATATTCCAATGGACACATTCTTCTAAAGGTAAATATATTCCCCCAAAAATGCAAGGGAAATAAATACACACACACACACACACACGTATGTGTGTGTATGTATATGTATACAGAACATAACCAAATAATGTCATTATTAGATAGGTTAGGTCATTTAACAGAATAGCAGTATATATTAGGTTTTATAGTTCTTGTTTCACATCCAAATGAAATATGTTGCAAACATAGGTAAAAGATGTTTGAGAATAGGATTGGAAACAAATACACTTAGACAAACATACATTTCCTATATCAATTTACGTTCTTTTCCTATGCTGCACTCTGTTTATTCTAATATTTTGAAAAGTATTCCTTGCAATAAAAAGGTAAGAAAGGCCATTTTAAAAAGTAGTTAACATTGCTTCCTTGTTCAGAGGAGTCATGTTTTTCTTATCTTCTCATTTTCAGTGGAAAAAATATTTAATTTTCAGGATGAATGTGAGAATTAGGACAATTAGAGAAACATCTCTTCGATTTCATTTGTTACAAAATATGTCTGCAACTACCACAGGGTGTTCTGTAGCTCACAGCATTCATATAACATGGAAATCTCTGTCAAATATAAATGCTTTTTAAAATTTAACCCTCAATTTACCAGTGCTATACATTATATAGTAAAACATGATGTTTTTTTAAAGTCAGGTTGCCCCAAATATCCTTTTCAAGTATAAAAGTTTATTGAACTGATGGTCAAAGTCCTATGTGATGGGAAATATCAGCAATGAGATTTTCTGAGAAAGGAAAAGTGTTGAGAGCAGTGTTTTTCAAACTTGGCAACTTTAAAATGTGTGAATTTTAACTCTCAGAATTCCCTAGCCATCTGTCTGAGAAAATGTCTTATTGTACAGGAAACAACAGATACAAGACTTACTTATCTTCACCAGATTTTTCTAATTTCCTTCATTTAATTTTTTTTAAATAAAAGCTGACCTTTAAATTTCCTCCTTCATCAGAATCAGAACTAATTATCTTTCTAATTAAAGAATTAGAGAAGGATGTTTGAAATGAGGCCACCTTTGAATGATGAATAGAAGTACTGAGGAACTTAGATTTAGCTTTTATACTTACCAGGTATAGTATATAAAATGCCCCTTTTTCTGTATTCATCCCTGCTTCTCCCCCCTGCCCCCCCACTTCAGGATTTAATCAGACTTGTCACACTTCTATGCAGGTAAATTGGGTTTATTTGAAAAAAGAAAATTAAATGAAATTTGTTTAGGAATTAATTGATGATCCAGGTTTATCATATTATTATTTCATTGGTGATATATCAGGATAAAAGATCTACTGATCAAGTTTTAAATAAAAAAGAAAAGCCTCCAAGACTGAAATGATATTATGTATTCTGATAGGGCTAACCAACCCTATATTTATCTTCTTACTGTTCCTAACAGATCTAAAGGGCACCAGCTTGAATAAAGCTGCCCTAGCTAGTTTCCCTTAAATTAATTCATTTGCTATCAGTAGAATTCCAACGTGAATCTAATTGATCTGGACTGAAATACTATTAGTTGAACTCCAAGAATAATCCTTTCCATCTAGCCCAGTGTTTCTCAACCTTGACAATTTTAAGGCATGTGGACTTCAATTCCCAGAATTCCACAGCCAGCATTGCTGGCTGTGGAATTCTGGGAGTTGAAGTCCACATGCCTTAAAATTGTCAAGGTTGAAAAACACTGATTTCTAGCCAGTAGGGTGTAAGGGTGAAAGTTAGACTGGCGCAATGGAGACCCAGGTCTAAGATCAACCTCACAAATTCCATGGGTGGCTTCGGGCCAGTCAGTCACTCACATCAACCTGCCATACAAGGTTAATTTTTATTTTTTTTATTAAATTTACAGATTAGACCAAATTATTCGTACATATAGTAATGTAATGGAACGTAACATAACGTAATGTATACACGTGCGCGCACATACACCCATATACACACACATACATACACAATACAATTTAGATACATCTTGCCACTGTTCAAATGGGGCATCAGTTGTCAAAACAGTTACTGTCTGAAAGGAAACATCATCCTAGGAAAAACATTCATTTTATTTATATTTGTCATAGTGAGACACATATATTTTATCTTCTTCTAAATCTTAAAACCTATTGAATTGAATTGAATTGAATTGAATTCTTTATTTGGCCAAGTGTGACACAAGGAACTTGTCTCTGGTACAAAAACACTCAGCGTACATGCAAGCAATAGAATAATTATAATAAAGCTAATAAAAGGGGGAGTAAAGAAGATAATGAGAATGATAAATTATATTACTACAGCCATACTGCATGCGTTAATAGACATTAGGCAGCACTGAGAGAATTAAGGGTTCAGCAGAGTGATGGCACAAGGGGGGAAAAAACTGTCCCTGTGCCTAGTTTTTTGGCTCTATAGCACCATCCCAAGGGAAAGAGTTGAAACAGTTTATGTTCAGGATCTGAGGGGTGTGCAGATATCTTCTCAGCCCTTATTCTGACTAATAAAGAAATAAATAAATTTTATTCATCAATTCTGTTTTATATTCTATTCTTATATTTTGTTAACATTTTTGTCTTCTCTTTTATTATTCTTGAAACCTGCTAATGCATCAATTTTTTTAATTTGTCCATTAATATTTCAATTCCTTTTAAAGGATCCTCCAGAACCAACCCATCATCCTTAAAAGCCCTTAACTTATGAGTTTCTTTTCTAAATCCTTATTTCCACAATCCTCTTCTCTTATGTTATGTCTTTATTCAGTATTTCAAGAACACAAATAAATAAGAGAGCAGACAATAGGTATCCCTGTCTTGTTCCTCTTTGTATATCACTGAGTTTTGTTAGACCTCCATTAATAATTATTTGTGCTTTCTGTGAAATGTAAATCGATCTTAGCCATTTTATAAAGTTCTCTCCAAAAAAGCTTGGTTCAAATTGTCAAAGGCTTTCTCTGCCTTTTTTCCCCCTAAGAAAATCAATGTGGCTTGTTTTTCATTATATTGCTCCAAATATTCTAAAAATGTCCAACACATTTCTAACATTGTCTTTTAACTGTCTTTTGGGGGAGGGGAACACACTGATCCTCGGGAATAACATCTTGCAAAATTATTTTTGCTCTATCAGCTAGAATCACTGTGGACAACTTGTAATCATTATTTAATAATAATATTGGCCAATTGTCAGGCGAAGCCCAAGAACAGTGTGGAACAATTCAGCCAGAGTCCTATTCTTTATTTTACTTACACATAGCAGACATAATCTTACCAGACTAAACCCTTATTACTCCCAGCCTATGGAAATACCCTGGGAGATTCTAGGGAGTGGTTAATTTTACTCTCTTCTGTCTCCTATCCAGCTCTGGGCTGTGCTGCTTCTTCTCTCTCTTCCTTTTCTGGAATGTGTTCCCTCCTTCCTGCCATTTTCACTATAATCCAGCATCCCAGCCCCACCCTGTGGATACCATCTCACACATCTATAGATTATTGTTGAAGTCAAATATGTCCCTTTCAGTATTAATACTATATTCACCTCTTTCCAGCCTTCTGTAGGATAGAGTCCATTGTGTTTTGCAAAGAGTGTAAAAGTTTATCCACAAAACATTTACTATAAAATAATCTGGTCCAGGCATCTTTCCTAGTTTATTTTTATATATATAAAATCCCTTGACTCCAGCTGTTCAACTCGTAAGGTGAGTGTAAAAACCTCATTTCCTGCAGTCTACTTTTGAGGATCATCTGTCCAGAAGTCAAGTGGGTAATCTCACAATCTTTCCCTTTTCTGTCTGCTGCCAATTTTCACTGCAATGCCACTCCCACTTTTTTGGGGCTATGAATCCTCACTGAAAACTCTCCAAACTGTCACAGCACTGAACAGCTTACAAAATGCAATAAACAACATACCATTAAAAAAAAAACCATCAAATGTCTGGGGGGGAAAAACAATCATTTAAAAACGAGAACCGCATCACTTGCTCAAACCTAAGGCCTAAGAATAGAACTAGATCATAAGGGCTCATTTAAATTGGACCAAATAGGGGGCTGCACAAATCTAGGATGGGTTTTGTTCTAGACACAATGACAGAGAAGGTCTGCTGCCTGGATCTCCCTCTTAATCAAAGGACCAAGTGTATGCCAGCACTGTCAGATCATGTGGGGTAAGAAGATCAAAGTAAGTTTTAAGAATTAACTTAATGGAATTAAGTTGTTGTGGGGCAAAAATGGGAAGAGAAAGTATTATGTATGTGGGACATAAATCTAACAAACCAATAATAAAAGGGACGAGATGAACATTTTTATATGTACAAAGACATCCTTGTCCCAATGAAAACAAACCACAAAAAGGCATCTAATCAAGACTTAATCCCTCTAAAGCAGGGATATCAAACTGCTGGCCCAGAGGCCGGATGCATCATGGTGAAACTGTGCCCACCCCATTGCCAGCAATGGAAAAAAAAGTTGCAATACGTCTCAACACATCACCTAATGTTGCAAGTTTGACACCCCTGCTCTAAAGTACTATATTTTTGGCTGTATTCACAGGAACATCATGCTGATCTAGTCTCTAATTCAAAACTGCAATTTTGCCAGGCTTGTGTGGGTTCCCCCCCACACAAATTCTGTAGTTTGGAGATATTTTAAAGAAGAGTTACCCAATTGGATGCTTAATGGATATATTTTGCTGCTTATTTTCAGGGAAACAAAAGATCAATCTGTAATTCAGTAATACAATTTTGGGAGCTTCAGGGCTACAAGGAATTTAAAGGATAGAAATATAGACCAGAAAGGTAACTGTTAACTGTAGGAGATGACCAGGCTGAGCCTGAGGGATGACTCAAATGCATCATAAGTCATGAGTCCACCACACCTGCATAAGATCTAAGTCCAGCCTATCTTGAATGCCTCTCTTATCTCTGGGGCATTTCCCTTAATGGCCAGTTGGTCAAATTCTTGTGGAGAGTTTAAGCTTGTAATAAATCTTTATACTCATTTGAACTGCCTGAATCTCCTGATTTCCCAAGCTCTTGACACTAACTTAGATATTTAAAAAAAAACTGGAGTTGTCAGAAATCTTAGTAACCTGCCTTCCACAAAATAGTAGGTGAAATGTCAGAAAAGAATATCCAAGACTTTTGAAGTTTAAAATGTGTAGATATGGAACATGGAAAATAAACAAACTTAGATTGAACTCTTATTAAAGGAAAGTAAATGTGATTTGATAGATGTAACTGAACTTTGGTGGAGTGCAGAACTGAAAGGATATAACAAGTTCAAAGAGAATAAATGCAAGAGAAAAAGAAATTGAGGGCCATTATCTGACTTTAAAACTGTATATAGAGAAATTCAAAGAGAATGAACAAAAAAATCAGAGAGCATCTGGTTAAAAATAAATGGGGAAGAAAATAAAAACAACTTTACAGTTGAAATTGACTATAGCCTACCATCTTAAAAGGAGGGGGGAGAATCTGAATGATGCCTGAAGCAAACTGCAGAAGTTTCAGATAAGCAAGAATTGATGGTAACAGGCAACTTCAGATTTCAGATATTGTTACAGCTGATGGCAGATAAATTCTGCAAAGCATGGGTGCACTTTGGATGTACAATCTCCTCTTTCAAAGGGAGAAGGAAAGAGTGATGAGATCAATGGACTTTGACCTGATCTTAATCAAAAGAGAAGAATTGGTCAGTCAAAATCAAGCAGATAGTCTATTGAGGAACATTCCATGTAAAGCTGGAGTATGTGATTTTATAAAAGGTAAAGGTTTCCCCCATTCGGTCGTGTCCAACTTTAGGGCACAATGCTCATCTTCATTTCTTGGCCAAGGGAGCCAGCGTTGTCTGAAGACACGTTCCATGGTCATCTGGCCAGCACAGCTATATGTCAAAGTCACACAGAACCCTGTTACTTTCCCACTAAAGTGATACCTATTAATCTACTCATGTTAGCATGCTTTCAAACTGCTAGGTGGGCAGGGTTTTATAGCACATCAAAAAGAGACTAGATAGAATTTTGTTGTGTATGCTTTAACCTGGACCACTGCCCTGAGTAAGAGCAGTGGTGGGATTCAGCCAGTTTGCACCACTTCAGTAGAACTGGTAGCTAATTTCTTGTTGCCCAGGCCCAGAATAGACTTCCGGAAGCAGCGTCCACACAGAGAACCGGTTGTTCACATATTTGAATCCCACCACTGAGTAAGGGTTTAGGTTTGATGGACCCTAAATAGCTATTTCCAGCACTAACCATGTATGCTTCTGTGTAGGAAGAGCCTGAAGAAAAAGAGAAGCTGGAGAGGAGCCACAAGCAATAAAAAGAGCTTTCTCCAGTTAGTTATGTTTGAAGAAATAAATGGTTAGCTCATTGCTCAATTAGAATGATGAAAACTTAATGAACAAAAAAAAGACAATTGTCTAATTGTCACTTTACACAAGAAACATGATTGAGGGTAGGACTGAGACTGTAGTCTAAGTTTATGGGAAACTTTATTCCAGGAACATCTTAAATATTTATGATTTATAATAATAAATGTTCAAATCTATGAGACCAGAATGTTCCAACTGTACTAAATAAAGTAGTTTATCTCTTTGTAATTTGTTTAAACTGTGAAATTCTGTGGTATATACAGAAGGGGGTGGGAGGCATTTTTTTAAAAAAGCATACTCGCATATAATAGAACTGAAAATTAAACTGATATTAAAATATCTAAATAGCAAAAGCTATTGTTTAGCTTTAAAAACCTTTCGGACAAACAGATGATTAAGAATTGGATGAAAGTCTTGTAATCAACAGTAATCCAAATGCTATAGCCATTTTGGTCTGCAATAAATGAATATGATTTTATTAGAAACTATATTCATGCCCTATTTTTGCTCACATTCATTCTATGGTGTTTATAACATCAGTTATTTCTGTCTAGCCTGCTTTGAATATTTAAACAAGAAAATATATTTGCAACACTAATAATGCAACCACTAATAATAAATAAGAGCAGATTGGAACTAATAATAATAAACATATGCATTAGCTTAACATTATAATCAGCAGGACATTTTCACAAGCGCATTGTGAAAGAATGTTTCTGCCCTTAGAGGTACTCAACAGGCCAGAATGAAAACTATTATTAAATCCCACTTCATTCATGGGCAATCCTAAGATTTGTATGACTGGATGAAAGAGCTGCATAGTTTGTTCTAAAATATGATGCTTATGCATCTCTTAGATGGTAGAAATAAAATTGGAGTAACAGTATAAATCCATACAATAACCTAATCAATAAAAATAAAAGGGATATTGTCCAGACCATTGGGAAATATCCAGACTATTTTGCTTGTTTCTATTCCAAAGAAATCCAGATCTGTCTTTGAAGCATGACTTAGTCTCTAGATCAAGACACCTGGAAGACCTAAAGAGTTAAATAGAAAAGCTCCTCTGACAATTTTCACAAATACATAGAAACTCACTTGGCAGACAGATCACCACTGCAAAGGCACACACCAAACCTATAGAGAATATAGAAAGTTAGACCCAAATAACCATTTAAAACTCTCCACTAAACTTATAGACATTCAGTGAATTATTCCCTGAATTTCTCCAGAATAGACTAAATATTCCTATATTCTCTTAAGGGCTAGATTGTCCCTTACTAGTAAAAGCAGAACAGCTATTGACAATCTCAAATTCTCTCAAATTATGTCTGTCTGTCTAGAGAAGCCAGGGAGATTGCAAGCCATTGGAGAGATAATTGTATGAAATAAACAGGATGTTTACGCAGACACATGCATCCCTTGGTCACTTCGTCATGAAAATTCACTATCCATGGACAAATCTCTTCTGAATTTCAAAATGCTCTTCAATTCTTGAATTTAATTTGAAAGAGCAAATTCTCTTTCATCCAAATGAATTTTTTTTAAAAAAAGGTACAGGATGTCCATAATAAGTTTTGCAAATCCAGAAGTAATGCCAAAAATATTCCTGTGATCAGTGGCTGGATGAAAAGCTACAGCAAAAATTGATAAATAAACATGAATAAATATGACCTTGGATTATCTCAATTTAACCCCCTTGTTCATGAACATTTGGTAAGATCATCATATCTCTATGACCTTTTATAGGAATGTTCTTATATCTATTAAAATGGAAAGTTGATTTATTATTAATAAATCACTGATTAGGTTTTCATGTGGTTATTGATTACTTTTTAAAAGGCAGGAATAGATGTATTTCAGAGGATCAGATTATGAATGGGAGCTTTATTTTTAACATCCGAAAGAATGCTTTCAATTTTTTTCTTTAAAAAAGCTGAATCTCCATTTTAGCTGTTAATTAAAATGAAATAAAATCCTTACCACAGATACAAGATAATTTTATTTAACAGCATCCATCTTAGAAGTATTAGATGGGTGGTCTTGGAGTCAAGCAAATCATTTTTCTTGAGATATCTCTCTCTCTCTCTCTCTCTCTCTCTCTCTCTCTCTCTCCTCTCTTATACACACACACACACACACACACACACACACACACAAAGATTTTTGCTTCCCAAATCATTTGTTAATGAAGAAATCAAAATAAGATGCCATCCTTCCTCCTCTGTTTTGCATATTCCTCTTGGCCAGCTAGAAAACTAATTCTTTTTTTAATTAGACAACTCATCCCAATCAACTAAATGCTAAGATCTGTCAATCATTTTAGAATACTTCTAGTACAACATATGCTGAGACTTTGGTTATCAGCAGTATGGAAATGAAAGAAACATTTTGGGCTTTTGGGAAATGGCTTTGGAAAAGTAGGTTGGGGGCCAGGATGTCAAAAGAAGTAATCCAGAGCTAGGTGTAGCAGTGGAATAAGATCACCATACTTGCAGACTTCCTGACTGGCATCTCGGCTGTTAGTTTTCCACTGCCATATTGATCAATCAAATATTTTCTTTCCTTTATGCCTCCTCATAATCTGCTAAACAATTTAACAACTTGATGATCATAGGCTTGTTTCCATCAAAGAGTTTTTTAGATCAATTTGAAAAAGAGTTCATTTGATTTAAAACTGATGCTTACCCTTGGCTTCTCACAAATGCAGACAATCTTGGCTCAATTATGCCAGCATTGATTATCTTGTAACATGTAGAACTATTAGGTCAGATCCAATATAGCCAAAATTTAAGGCCAAACTTCAGTTTTATAAAAGGAATTGTGCTAGTGATTCACACAAACCAGAAGAGAAGAGAAGAGAAGAGAAGGGAAGGGAAGGGAAGGGAAGGGAAGGGAAGGGAAGAGAAGAGAAGAGAAGAGAAGAGAAGAGAAGAGAAGAGAAGAGAAGAGAAGAGAAGAGAAGAGAAGAGCTGGAAGGACCTTGGAAGTCTTCTAGTCCAGCCCCTGCTCAAACAGGAGAACCTGACCTATTTCTTCTTAAAAACCTCTGGTGGTGAAGCACCCAAAATTTCTGAAGGCAAGCTGTTCCACTGGTTAATTATTTTGTTAGGAAGTTTCTCCTTAATTCCAGGTTGCTTCTCTCCTTGATTAGTTTCCATCCATTATTTCTTGTCCTGCCCTCTGGTGCTTTGGAGAATAAATTAACCCCCTCTTCTTTTGGCAGCTTCTTAAATACTGGAATATCATGTCACCTCTAGTCCTTCTTTTCTTTAGACTAGCCAAACCAAATCATGCAATCTTTCTTGTTTTTGTCTCCAAGCCTTTAATCATTTAGTTTGCACTTTTTCCAAAGTCTCATCATTTTTGTAATGTGGTAACCAAAAATGGATACATTGTTCCAGGTGTGGTCTTACTAAGAATTTATAAAGCAGTACTAATATTTCATATAAGATAGATAAGATAAAATAACCTTTATTGTCATTCTTTTTACTGTGGACACAACAGCACATATCAAAAATAAAATTTAGTTGCCCACTCTCAAAGTGAACACATACATGACACACACCTAACATACTATATACAACATATGTATAAACCCATACCCCTACATATACATAACAAATAAATATTAAACACTGTCCATCTTGAAAATATAACAGAAGGAGGAAGCTTGAGAGTTCACAAGGTTAATGCTGTATGGAATGAAACTATGGCTGAATCTGGATGCTCTGCTACAGATACCATGAAGCCTCCTCCCAGAAGGTAACAAGGAAAACAGGTTGTGAAGAGGATGTGTAGTGTTCCAGACAATCTTGCAGACCCTGCTTAAGCAACGCTTCTGTGCTATGTTCTCGATGGGAGGGAGGGAACAGCCAATGATCTTTTCGGCCATCCTCACCACTCTCTGCACTTCCTTCCTGTCTGAAGCAGTGATGCTTCCAAACCAGACTGTGATGCTGTATGACAGGATGCTCTCAATCGTCCCCCTGTAGAAAGTGGTAAAGATAGGAGAAGGAAGATGTGCTTTTCTCATGCAGGTGCTGCTGTGCTCGCTTCACCAGTGTCTTGCTGTTGAGCGACCAAGCCAGCCTACTCGTTAGCTGCACACCCAGGAATTTGATACTGGTAACCATCTCCACAGGTAAATCATTAATGCACAGAAAAGTGTGGCTGTGCCTGCCTTTTCTGAAATCGACAATGATTTCTTTGGTTTTTCTGGTATTTCATACTAGGCTGTTTTTCTTACACAGGTTCATCAGCTCAATCTCCTTGTGGTAAGCGCCCTCATTGTCATCATGAATAAGGCCCACTACTGTTGTATCATCTGCGAACTTCACAATATGGTTGGTGGCAAACTTAGCACAACAGTCATGGGTCAACAGGGTGAACAGCAGCAGACTAAGATGCAGCCCTGAGGAGAACCTGTGCTCAAGAAAATGGTATTAGAGATATTTATTCCAACTCACATATATTGGGGCCTGTTAGTAAGAAAATCAAGAATCCAGTTGCACAAAGGAGTGTTTAAGCCTAAAAGGCCCAGTTTGTCTACTAGATGCTGCGCAATGTTTGTGTTAAATGCCGAACTGAAGTCGACAAACAACAAACGCACATGAGTATTTCTTTCCTCTAAATGCTTCAAACTCAGATGGAGAACAGAAGAAATAGCATCCTCCATAGAGCGATTTGGTTGATTCAGGCAAACTGAAGCAGGTCAAATACTGGCGGGAGGCTAGATACAATAATGTCCTTTATCAGCTTCTCAAAGCATTTCATCATGGTGGATGTGAGTGCAACTGGACGGTAATCATTGAGGCCTGTAATTGTGGACTTTTTTGGTACTGGCAAGATGATGGCCATCTTAAAACATGGTGGGACTACTGCCTGCTGCAATGAGAGATTGAAAATATCTGTGAGAACACAAGCCAGCTCATCTGCACATTCTCTAAGGACATGTCCAGGGATGTTATCTGAACCTGCTGCTTTTCAAATGTTAACTTTCTGCAGTGTCTTCTGGACAGAGGTGACATCAAAGCTTAGCGCTTGCTCATCAGGATGGGGCACAGCTTTCCCAGCAGGAGTGCTATTTGATACCTCAAATCTACCAAAAAATGCATTCAGTTTGTTTAGGAAGTCTGTGTCGTCCTTGCATCTTGATGGAGTCACCTTGTAATCCGTAATGACCTGGATTCCTTGCCACATTCACCTGGTACAGGAGTAGGCAACCTTGGCTCTTTTATGACTCGTGGACCTCAACTCCCAGAATTCCTGAGTCAGCATAGCTGACTCAGGAATTCTGGGAGTTGAAGTCCACGAGTCATAAAAGAGCCAAGGTTGCCTAACCATGACCTGGTATTTGTTGGGTCCTGAAAAAAGTTCTGGATTTTCTGGTAATGGGCTTGCTTTGCACCTTTTATGGCACTTTTCAGATTTGCTCTGGCTGTTCTAAGTGCCAGCATGTCACCAGATTTAAAAGCCACATTCTGTGTTTTCAGCATCTTGCGGACCTCATAAGTTAGCCACGGTTTTTCATTCACCCTCACAACAATGCTTTTTAGGACACAGACATCTTCTATGCACTTTTGAATATAGGCAGACACCATGGTGGCACACTCAACATTTGTAATGTTGGTTATCAGTAGCTGCTTCCTTAAACATGCCCCAATCCATGCAGTCTTGTAATGCTTCTATAGCTCCCTCTGTCCAAACCCTCACCTGCTTTACTGTAGGTAAATAAAGGTTTATGTGCTGGAATAAGCAGAACTGAAAGATGGTTAGAAGGGCCAGGTGAGGTGGGGGATAGCTTTGATTTTGATCCTATGCCTCTGTTTATACAACCAAGGATTGTATTAGCTTTTTTGGCTGCTGTTGCACACAGCTGGTTCATGTTTAAGTGACAGTCCACTAGGACTCCAAGGTCTCTCTCAAAGTTACTGTTTTTGAGCCAAGTTTCACCTAATCGTACTTATACCCTCAGTTTTTATTGCCTAAATGTGAAACTTTGCTTTTCTCCACATTAAAATTCATTTTGTTGGTTAGGGTTCATTGTTCAAGTCTTTCAAGATCCTTTCAGATCCTGAACTTGTCTTCTGAGGTGTTAGCTATTCCTGCCAGTTTAGTGTCATCTGCAGATTTGATGAGTTCCCGTTTTATTCCCTCAATCAAGTCATTTATGAAGATATTGAAGAGTACTGGGCCCAAGACAGAACCTTGTGGTACCCCACTGCTTACTTCCCTCCATGTAGATGTAGTACCATTAAGGACTATTCATTGAGTACAGGACATAAAGATATAAAGATACAGGATATATTTGCTCATACAACATGCTAAACCAAAACCATATATATCCATGTTTGTTATGGATGTGAGCCAAGCATTGTAGCTTGTAAAAATGTTTTATGACTTAGTACAATGTGTAAATCCAGCATACTGAGTTTATTTGGCAAACCTTAATTAAGGAAACCCTTATCCACCATGTTGATCCAGACCAATCTGTGGCTGTATTTAAGTAGAGTTAAGATCAACATAGACAAAAAAAATTGGTCCACAGTCCATGACAAAAGAAGAAAAACAAAGTTTAATTAAGTAGTAATGCCTTAAAATTGTATGAAAAAGCATCTTTTTCTATAACATTGAAAGTGTGGAATCTTGCCATTATTTTTGTGTGTCCATAAGTGTGTATATTTGTTTGCATATGCTACTGTTATTCAAGATGCTTCCACATAGAGCTTGTTACTTAACTATATTTTTGCATAGATATGTGAAGATTGCTCTATGCAAATTTGCTCTGAAAAATCTAATTGAAGCTTTTTAAATTTTTGCTGACATTTCTACATTTTGCTTCAGAAGGATCTTTCAATTTAATGTAAATAGGAAATTGGAAAACTCCAGTTTTTGTCCAAAGTGACTGCAGCTGAACTTATAATAAATCAATTATTATAAGGAAATGATTAATCCATTAGGGGGAGAAAGTGGCAAGAAGGTGACAAGCAACAGGGAGAAAGCAGAACTACTTAACTTGTTTTTTGCATCCGTCTTTACACAAAAGGAAAAAAACAGTCCAACCTATCAAAAATAGTACCATAAAAAACAGATTAGAAACACAAGTTAAAATAGGCAAGAAAATGGTAAGTGAGCACCTGTCCACCCTAGATGAGTTCAAATCACTAGGAAAAGCTGGATTACACCCCAAGGTTCTGAAGGAACTGGTAGATGTGATCTCAGAACCACTGAATTATATCTTTCAAAGATCCTGGAGCACTGGGGAAATACCAGAGGACTGTAAAAGAGTTGATAGAGTTCCCATCTTCAAAAAGGGGAAAAATGAATCCAGGAAATTATAGACCTATCAGCTTGACCTCAATACCTGGGAAGATTCTGAAAAAGATAATCAAGCAACAAATCAGCAAACACTTAGAGGCAAACAAAGTCATAACCAAAAGCCAACATGGGTTTGTCAAAAACAGATCATGCCAGAAAAATCTTATGCATTCTTTGACCAGGTGGCAAAATTAATGGACCAGAAGAATGCCAGAGGAATGCTGTGGATATAATTTACTTGGACTTCAGTAAGGCATTTGATAACATAGACTACAACCTGCTACTTGATAAGATAGAAAAATGTGGGTTAGACATCATCACCACCAGATGGATTCGTAGCTGGCTGACCGGCTGGACTTGGCATGTGGTCCTCAATGAAACTGCATCTATACGGAGGGAAGTGTGTAGTGGGGTGCCCCAGGAGTCTGTTCTGGGCCCAGTGCTCTTCAACATCTACATCAATGATTAGATGAGGGGATAGATGGGGAACTCATCAAATTTTCAGATGACACTAAGCTGGCAGGAATAGCCAACATTCCAAAAGATAGGTTTAAGGTACAGGAGGATCTTGACAGACTTGAACACTATCTAACAAAATGAAATTCAATGGTGAAAAAAGTAAGGTTCTACATTTAGGCAAAAAACCCCAAATGCACAGGTATGATACCTTGCTCAATAATAGTAACTATGAGATTGTCCTAGTGGACAATCACTTAAATATGAGCCAGTAGTGTGCTGCAGCTGCCAAAAAAGCCAACACAGTATTACACTGCATTAACAGAGAGATAGAATCAAGATCATGTAAAGTGTTAATACCACTTTATAATGCCTTGGTAAGGCCACACTTGGAATACTGTACCCAGTTTGGTCACCATGATGTAAAAAGATGTTGAGACGCTAGAAAGACTACAGAAAAGAGCAACAAAGATGATTAGGGGACTGGAGGCTAAAACATATAAAGAACAGTTGCTGGAATTGGGTATGTCTAGTTTAATGAAGAGAAGGACTATGGGTGACATGATAGCAGTGTTACAATATCTAAGGGGCTGCCACAAAGAAGAGGGAGTCAAGCTATTCTCCAAAGCACCTGAAAGCAGGACAAGAAGCAATAGATGAAAACTAACCAAAGAGAGAAGCAACCTAGAACTAACGAGAAATTTCCTGAGTTAGAACAATTAATCAGTGGAACAATCTGCCTCCAGAAGCTGTGAATGCTCCAACACTGGAAGTTTTTAAGAAGAGACTGGACATCCATTTGTCTGAAATGGCAGAGGGTTGAACTAGAATACCTCCAAGGTCCCTTCCAACTCTATTATCATCATCATCATCATCATCATCATCATCATCATCATCATCATCATCATCATCATCATCATATCGTTGTTGTTATCTCTTGCTTATTTGTTAAAAAATTTCTAACGTTCCCACTTGCTTCTGTTTTTATTAGTTATTTTATCATTATTTGTATAAATTTTAAAGTGCATCCATGCTGCATTCAGTGGCCATCTGAGATACAAAATAAAAAGGCTGATAACATTTACTTGAAATCTGTTAGTGGATCATAAATATTTCCATCCAATATCCTAATTTTTGTTCTTAAATACAGGAAAGTAATATCAAAGTATTATTGACTGATTATTCAGAGAGTGTTGTTTTGACAAAATGATCATAATATGAAGATCATAGTGGATAAATTTAATGCAGCGAAGACATTGTGACAGATAAAATTAAGTCAGGCTCAAGATAATTCTGATGAAGTACAATGAATAAAGCTTAATATACATCTAATAAACATTCATACAATACAGTGACATGGACGATTATGGACACAGTATGCTGAAATAACATCTCTGTTTTATAAAGTGCACTGGTTGCCCATATGTTTTAGTGTGCCTATATGCCATAGAACCAGTTTATCTGAGGGACTGCCTATTTCCCATGGTTTCTGCCTAGCAGGCACATGCTTACAAAATTGGCACGCTCCAGCTTCCTTCAATTAAACAGTGCCATCTATTGGCACCCAGAAAGATGACTTCTTTGTTATGGTGCCTGCTTTCTGGAATGAGTTCCCCTTGAAATCTGCATGGCTCCCACTCTGTTGGTGTTTCATGTCTTAAAGACTTGGGGTTTTTTCCTCAGACCTTGGATTAAGATGGATAGGGCCCTACCTATAAGGAAAAAACATAGTCAGATCCCATTTTGTTTGGTTCTGTATCTTGTTTTGATTATTATATTGTGAGCTTCCCATTTGCAGTTGTGCAGCATCTAAACTGAATTCAATAAAGGTACAGTTCAAAAAGTATTTAAAAATCTATTAAATTAATGAAATTTATAAGGAGATTGTTATGAGCTCACATCAGAACAGTAGTGCAAGATTCGGTAGCAACTTTGCTGCAACAAAATGTTCTCTAGAACTTTCCTACAGTTAATACTATTCCAATATGGCAGCGTCAATCAGTCAGTTTGGATGAGGCTATCTCACACACAAAAATCTGCCTCAGAAAAATCTGATTTCTACAACAGGCAAGAAATAATCAGAGAAGGGAGGGATTCCTTCCATTGCTATTGTCATCATACTTCTATGAACATTGTTGTTTAACTACCGTGTTAGATGCTTCTGTCTCCTCCTTCATTAGGGTATTCTGAAAGAGGTAAGAAAATGTGTTTTCTTAGTTATCTCACCATAAAAAAGGATATGGGAGTGACTAGAATATGTGTGTATGTTGTGTATGCACACATACACACACACACACACACACACAGAGGCCAGCAGATGCCATAGTGTGATATATAATTGGATGGCTGAGATTATTCCCAGTCAAGGATGTTACATACGCAAGAATAGTTTATTTTTTAAAATGCCTGAGAGCTGAAATAAAGCATTTCTCTTACAAAGGACAATATTTTATTTTAAAAAAAACTGCATTATTGCTCCAAGTAAGGGAGTTTCCACTCCAAAATAGTATTTTATTTTCAAAAGCTACTGCACAACTAAAATGAAGTCTTTCTCTTATCA
>NW_015386485.1:524178-531821 GCF_001527695.2 Protobothrops mucrosquamatus
AAAAAAAAAAAAAAAAAAAAAGGTGCTGGAACTCACACGTCATACAACCCGCCTTGCCTATCCTACAAGGTTCCATCCAATGCCTGAACTCTGTTCTGGGCGTTCTATGACAAAAAAAAGCCCTGCATATACCTTTTGTGAAAAGTAATCCTGTAACTTCTCAATATTTCAGGTTGTTGTGTCAAATATAGGCCAAATATGAAAGAATTTAAAATTCCCCCAAGTGCTAATGAGTCTTACAATGAGTGATAGAGCAGTAAACTTTTTCAAAGTTTCTTTATTGCATTATAATTTGTTCTGTGGTGATGAATCACTAGTTGAGTAAACTTGTAGGTTGTTAGTTCTCACTTTTATTTGGGGGGATTAGGGCTGGCTCAACTTTGGATCTATCCCTTATGGTATGAAAATGACATAATGCACAATGTAACACATAACAAATTATACCTATATTTATGTTCCTGACATACCGGCACATATTAGCTATGCCAGTGTCTCTGTAGGCAAAATCATACTCTAAAACAGAGAAAAGTGCTCCTGCTCAAAAAAAATCATAAAAAGAAGCAAAACAAAGAAATTGCATATAACTCTCTTAGAAACAGCACTGCACCGAAAACTATTCCAAATCTTTCCTTACAGGCAAAATGATATCTAGAAATCTTCCTGTTGCACCACGAGCAACAATGATTTAAAATTTAAAAAAAACAAAACCTCGAGGTTAGAAGCCAAATGTCTCACTCCACAAGCAGCTTCTGACCACAACACTAAAAGAATGACTCAGTTCCTGCAACAGGGAAAGATCAGAGTTGGGAAAAGAGTAAGTTAATTGGAATTAAATTGATTTAAGAGCCGAGCAAATGGTAGTTGTCTATTGCTAATTTCCGGTGTGGTATGGAAGTAATCCAAAGTGTTACTGAAACCCAAATAGAGCAGGATGCTCAAGCATTATTTCTCCTACATGGAGAAATGTTCAGGTGAGTATCAACAATGTTTCCACTAGAAATATGCAATACAATCTAAAAGCTTTTTAGTCCATTTGGTGAGCTTTAGAAATTTTAAATTGGACTATTAGAGAAGCTCTGAAAACAGCAAAGTCTAATGATCCTTACAGCTTCTAACTGTTCAAGAATATAAGATAAATATTATGCAATATCTGTCTTCTAAGAAAATTTCAGGATACTGGAGACAAACAATAATAAATAGTGGCCAATTTCATTAGATTAATTTTTTGTGTGTTGTTCTCAGCATAATTTTTAAATTTCTATTTTCTTTAGTCATTTTTTTAAGCTTTCTTTTATTAAAGTCAGTTCTTAGATAAAATTTTAGTAATATCCTTTTAAAACTCTGAAACCCTCCCATTTTCCCAGCCTATGTCACTGTTTACTGAAATCATAAATCCAGTAACTGTGTTTCCGAATGTCTGTGTATGTGTGTTGGTGTGTATTGGTTAAAGCACTGGGCTAAAGAGTGGGAGACTGTGAGTTCAAGTCCCACCTTGTCCATGAAAGTCAGCTGGGTGACCCTGAGCCAGTCAATCTCTCTCAGCCCAATTCACGTTACAGAATTGCTGTGAGGAAAATAAGATGAGGAAGGTGTGTGTTGGATATGTTCAGTGCCTTGAGTTATTAGTAAAAATAATAAAAGTGAGATATAAATAAACATCTGCTAGTTTATTTGGTCTGATTAGTATCATTGTTTTGAATGAAAAGCATCTTCTGAATTTTAAGTACTGAGCAGAAGAACATAATGGACAATAAAGCAAATATTGAGGCAGGTATTTAATCTGGTGATAGAAGAATGCAGAATCTTAACGTCCCTGGAATTTAATTGTATCTCCCATAAATTGCTGTCTCTGACATAGTTTGACAACTTAAAGCTGCAGGTTCCTGCTGGCACAATTTATATGAAATTATATAACTATCTTCTGCTGATCTATTCTCAGCTATTTTGGTATGAAGACTAAAGGATGGCTCATCAGACAGTCCTAAACTGCATGAGCATTCCAGTCTCTTAGCTCACTACAGTGATTCAACCCAGATTTACCCACAGATGGAAAAGAATATGAATGCAGTAGATCAGTGAGCACTGATGGCCAAGTCTTACAATGCTTCAGTACCAAAGACTTGTTATCCCTCTGTGAGATGTTTATTATATTTAATCAAATTTATGAATGTGAAGGATCAGTGAAAGGAGGCTGAGCTCAGTTTGAACAAAGAAAGTAGGAACTCCTTATGGAAGCACCAATCATCATTGACAAAACATCTTTCTGTAAAATTTCCAGAGCCATCATACAATGATTTGTAAATCACAAATTTCAGCCCCAAGCATTGAAATAAATCCTTGTTCTAGCAGAATTTGAAATTGGCTCAACAAGCTACTCCCTTTCATAAAATGCAAATGTAAAATAAGCTCTATTTTCTTTGATACTACCATAATGCAATCTTCATAAGCATGCAAGGCATTGTCTCATTAAAAACACATGTCCAATTTCTAAATCATGTATACAGTTCTATGAAATATCTTTCAACAAGCCATTATGACCTACTTTGGCTGTTTTCCAAAAATTGTAATTTTCACTTTAGCATGATGGTTGCTAAAGCTTTATTTTTAGCAATACCAGCCACTTTTCAGACAATTATTTGTCAAAAAGAGAAGGACATCACTAGTGTAAAATGAAACAGAAATTTTTAAAGAGACAATGGAAAGCAGAAAATATTATGTGGGGGACAAACAGGGAATTACACCCTTGTTATATTAATTTAACAAAGGTGTATAAAAAAATCATCTAAACCAGGAGTGTCAAACTGTCAGCTTGTGGGCCAGTTGCACCATGTGGAAGCCATGCCCACCCTAGCCCTGGCAATGCGAAAAAAGTCGCAATACGTCGTGACACATCATGTGACACGGCGAGTTTGACACCTGTGATCTAAACCATCCACAAAAACTAACTTGAAGAAAGAAATGTTAGATTTGGGGCTAGACTAGTCTGCTTTATAAGTGTAATGCGAGAGCTATTTTATGTTAACCATAGCCTTAGGTTTATGTTGTGGTTGTGATTGTGTGTGTAGATTTGGGTTAGAGCACATTATTAATTTACCAGTTGGGTGAATTTTGCATTGAGTTAGACCATTCAGATTTTTGGTTAAATTGAGTATATAGATGAATGTTAGGTTGAGGTTTTGTGACAATTGTAGATTTTAGTTCATGTAAGAGTTGAGAGTGAATGCTGCAATATAGATTAGGGAAAATTCTTGTACTGGCATTATGGGGATTATTATTGTGTCAATAAAAGTATTTACTTTATCAATTTTTCCATGCACTCACACTAAATCTAAACAGAAAGCCCAAGAAAACCTAACCCCAACTGTAATTTCTTTGCCAAACATAATAATCCAAAATACTGATTGGGTTTTTCCGCTGCCATTGATCACTTTACACTGGAGAAATCCCTCTCTTTCCTGATGTTCTGAGGAAAAATCATGTGACGATCCTCCTTCCTCCAACAGCTTGGTTGTCAGAAAAACATGTGTAAAGGGCAACCAAAAGAATCCTGGGTTGTTTAAGAGTTCAAGCCATTGCCTGTATCAATGATGGCGAACCTTTTAGAGACCGAGTGCCCAAACTGAAACCCACTTATTTATCGCCGGGTGCCAGGTGGGCATGGCCCACTGGGTGGGCGTGGCTGTGGTGGTCATGGCAGAATGGGTGGGTGTGTCCAAGGTGGCGTGGTCGCCTCAATGATGCTTGTGGGGAGGGATGTCTATGGGGGCTGGGCAGGGTTGGGGGAGATCCAGGGGGTCTCTGGCAGGTGGGACGGTGGGCAGAAGGCTCATCCTGCGGGATGAGGTGAGTCAAGGCGAGGCAGGGCAGGGGTGCTATTGTCGCAGGCCAAGACGAGGCAGGGTCCGGGGCGGCTGCTGCCTGACACCATCGGTCCCCGCACACAGAGGCCAGCGAGCACATGGGGGCCGACAGTGTCCATCAGCAGCCACAGCCTGCCGGCCCCTCAACCAGCGCACTCTGGGGCTCTGCAGCCTGCTGCCAGCAGTTCAGAGAAGCCGCCTCTGAGCTGGATGGCCGGCTGACAACTGAGGAGGCGATGCAGTGGGTCGTGCCTGGGAAAAAGAGAGCATGTGAGGCCAGGAGGGATGGGATGGGATGGGATGGGGGGAGGGAAACCAGCCGTGCTGGGATGCCTCCAACCACATGGGACCTCGGTGAGGTAGCAGGCGGCTGCTTGAAGAGGGATGGTTGCCATCTCCGGGGCATGGTGCACGTGCCTACAGTGCCGCCTCTGACACACATGCCATAGGTTCGCCACCACTGGCCTATATATATCAAGGTCGAAGAAGTGGAAGGAAGTTGAAAGGCACAAAAGGAGAAAAAGAAAAAGGGAGTAATCATGAATATTTACTTCTGAGAAGCTTTTTCTCAACCAGCTGCTTCCTCAATTCAGATCTCCTGCAAATACAACACAAAGTCACTGAACTCAGATCACAGACTCCCCCAAAAGCAAATGAATATATGTATAATTCATATAAAGTCATATAGATTCAATATATGGAATCAAGCTTCCTGACCTCCGAACCAAATCTGTTTTATGAGTTGGGGCTTCTGTTTTTCAACTTTCATTCAGCCCCATGGGAAGAGCTCCAATGGAAAGAAAGCAAAAGCAAAAATGGAGGTGACTCTCTTCTCTTTCCAGAAGTCTCCCTGAAATGGGAAATGGGTTGATTCCCTTCTTTGGGGAGGGGGGAATACTTCTAATCTGGTTTTACTTCAGCTTAATGGCTGAATCTCTTGGAATGAGATTTACCACATTCATTACAGAAATGTTTTCATGTCTTGAAAGCAATAGCCTATTCAATTACTGGGAGTGCTGACATTGGGGAGGCTTATTGCTAATAAACTATCTTTGGATTGACAGAATAATACCTGCTGCTCATAACTGGAGAATTAAAATAATTGATCATTATTAAGTTTCTTCTAGGTCTGAGATCATGAATTGTCACTTTCTACATTAGAAGGCTGCAAGAAAATGCAATATATTCAGCAGGGGGAAAGAGTCAAGTGCTTAATACGTAAGCTTGCAACTGTATCCTCATTACATTCATACTTTTTGGCAGTTTATTTTAAAAACATTTTACGTGCATATTTAAAATACATTTTAAAGAGAGGCTGCAAAATCTATTCCTGATTTAAAGCATAGCATTTCTTGTCCCAGTTTAGAGGCATGACACCTGTGGTGCCTTTTAATTCCATTACTATTATTTTAGGATTTAGCATGCTAGGAAGATCAAACAGTTTCAGTGTGACAGCTCATTTTCAGTAATGGATACATAAATCATAAGGCACAGATCTAGGGAAAGTGCCTCTTTATAACTAATCTCATAGCAGCAAAGACCTTTGATCCTGATATAATATCAAAAGGGACTTATATTATGCTTTTAATAGGTGTGCAGAGTTTGTTTGTAATATATCCATCTACCAGCTATGCTGGTTGGAGAATTCTGGGAGGTGAAGTCCACACATTTTCAAACCGCCAGGGTTGAGAAACACTTTAGTAGGAGATACCAGCCTAGTCAAAAGAACTCTCAAGTTGTCATATAGTGTGTGAATGTGTGCAAACAGAAACTTGTGGAGGTGGTAGGGGGTAATCTGAAAAAGATAATCCAGCAAGGGGCAAGCCTACACAATGGTGGGCATGATGATTATGCATAACAAAGAACTCTGGGAAATTTGAGGGTGGATGGAATGAAGAGGAGGGCGCAGCTGGAAGTGTGTTATGAAATAAGGATACATCTTGTTGTACCATCTGCTTGTATAAGATCTTAATCACATTGTTTAAAAAATTATTATAATTCATACGAAGACTGATTTTTATTGGAACAGCAATGCATGTTATCCCCTTTCTGCTAAAATCTCGGTGGAAAAACACTCCATATGCAAATAATGATAAGAAAGACAACACTTACTGGCATTTACATTAGCTTTGTTGATTTTGATAATTGTGGTAAAGCTTTCTTAAGGTTTTTCTCTATTTATAATAGAGCTGTAGAAAGGAAAGGAAGGTTAAGATTTTCCTCCATATGCAATGTAGCTATTGAGAAATCAGGGTTATACAGTACATGTAACTAATGTTTAGAAAACTTTGAAGCTGCTGTAAATAACACATTTAACGTAATGTATATTTTATCCTAAAATAAGGCAGAAGCTAAATGCCAATTGTTTGCTTCTTTTCCTCTCCTTTCACATATAGGGTGTAAGGATTTAATGAATGCTGTCCAAACTGCAAAATAAACTGCATTTATCCTGGTCAGCTTGAGGAATAAGCAGGCTTTGTCTGCCTGAGTTAAGATAAGAGGGGTTTAAAATTCAAATTAACTTGATATTCATAATGAGTCACTTCCCACAAGCAGATACATATATTAAAGGACAAGAAGCAACGGATAGAAACTAATCAAGGAGAGAAGCAACCTAGAACTAAGGAGAAATTTCCTGACAGTTGGAACAATTAATTAGTGGAACAACCTGCCTCCAGAAGCTGTGAATGCTCCAACACTGTCCAGAGACTGGACAACCATTTGTCTGAAATGGAATAGGCCCGGTTTCCTGCCTGAGCAGGGGATTGGACTAAATGACCTTCAAGGTCCCTTCCAACTTTATTATTATTATTATTATTATTATTATTATTATTATTATTATTATTATTATTATTGATCATCGCACAGTCAGCCATATGTTCAGACTGGATTTGGTATTTTTGTCTACCTATCGAGTCCTTACCAAGGACCTGGGATAGGAAGATGTGGATATTTGATGGTATTACAGATGATATTATTATTATTATTATTATTATTATTATTATTATTATTATTATTATTATTATTATTATTATTACCATATGTGTAAAATTGAGAAGTGAGGAAGTTAAGGGAGCTGTAATCATATTCTTTAAAAGAAAAGTTGTAAGTTAATGGACCTAACTGGGACTGGCAATTCCGTCACCAAATGAAACTGTCATTAAATAAAACATCATATGAGTGCAAGTTGCAATCTCCTACTGGCTTCTCAACTATCTTTGTTTATGGGAAGATGGCTGGGAAGGTTGCAAATGGTGATCACGTAACTGCGGGAAGCTGCTATCAATATGAATCTGCAATGGCTGCTGCGCACCCAAGCACAATCAAATGACTGCAGGAACAGTCCTCACATCATAAATGTGAGTACTGGCTGTAAGTCACTTTTTTCAGTACTTTCATAACTTTAAATGGTCACTAAATGAATAGTCAAAAGCACGGACTACCTATAGTCTTTCTATAAATTGAAATATCCTAAAATACATGATCACTCTTACAGGGGTGTTTTAACAAATTTTTAGGGGGAACTAAGGTGGGGGGGGGAGGGGGAGGTTCCCCTTAGGTCAGGACCAGCCATGTCTGGGGGTTGCAGTGTAGAAAGGGTGGGGGGAGGGTGGGGGGCTGAAGGAGGAGGGAGGAATTAGTACGATCTGGGGGAGGGGCAGATATGGCGGGAGCAGAGGACCATATCAAGTTAGGGGAGCACGCACACGCTATTTACAAGCTTGTGAGTGCTCCGGTCCTCAGGTCTCTACTCGGTCCCCAGGAGACTTAGACCCTCCGGCC
>NW_015386485.1:532267-533546 GCF_001527695.2 Protobothrops mucrosquamatus
GACGGAACCGCCTAGATGGTTCCGCCCCAGGCGACTGATGGACCCTGAGAGGTTCCTGACGGAGCTTGGGCCATATCCGGAGGATCTGGTCCACGACTCGGCGGAAAATCAGGCGGCGGCTTGGGAGACAACTGCCGCCGCAGCATTGGACCGAGTCGTGCCTTTGCGGCCTCTGACCCGATGTAGGTCTCGATTGGCTCCCTGGTTTACCGAGGAGCTGAGAGAGATGAAACGTCGGAAAAGAAGCCTAGAGAGCCGTTGGAGGGCCAGCCGAACCGAACCCGACCGAACACAGGTTAGGATACATATTAGATCCTACCTAGTGGCGATGAGGGTGGCTAGGACTAACTACAATTCCTCCCTCATCGCGTCATCAGATAACCGCCCGGCCACCCTCTTCAGGGTGACCCGCTCTCTCCTCCAATTGGGGGGAGGGGGGATCCCCTGGAGGGGAGGGCCGAGGACTTTGCGCAATATCTGTATGACAAAGTCACGCGGATCCAGGAAGGCTTGGACTCTGACTGGTTGGCCCAGGGGGAGGAGACGGAAGCAGGTCTTGAGACGGTTGTATGGGAGGAGTTTGACTCTGTTGCTCCCGAGGACGTGGACAGGGTCCTGGGAGGGCTGAATGCAACCACATGTTTGTTGGACCCGTGCCCCTCCTGGCTGGTACTGGCAGCCCGGGAGGGTACACGAGCCTGGCTCCAGGGAATTGTTAACGCTTCTTTGCAGGAGGGTGCCTTTCCGGCGGCCCTTAAAGAGGCCGTTGTGAGGCCCCTCCTCAAGAAGCCTGCCCTGGACCCAGATGAGCTGGCCAATTATCGTCCAGTCTCCAACCTTCGCTTTGCGGCGAAGGTTGTTGAGAGTGTGGTTGCACGGCAGTTCCCTCGGCACCTGGATGAAGCAGTCTATCTAGACCCATACCAGTCGGGCTTCAGGCCGGGACACAGCACGGAAACGGCATTGGTCACGTTGGTTAATGATCTCTGGAGGGCCCGGGACAGAGGTTATTCCTCTGTCCTTGTTCTTTTGGACCTCTCAGCGGCTTTTGATACTGTAGACCACGGTATCATGCTGCGTCGTCTCGGTGGGTTAGGAGTGGGAGGCACCGTTATGCGGTGGTTCTCCTCCTTCCTCACCGACCGTACACAGTCTGTATTGGCAGGGGGACAGAGGTCGACTCCTAGACCCCTAACTTGTGGGGTGCCTCAGGGGTCGGTCCTCTCCCCCCTTTTGTTCAATATTTATGTAAAGCCGCTGGGGGAGATCATTCGTGGCT
>NW_015386485.1:534430-570108 GCF_001527695.2 Protobothrops mucrosquamatus
TTTGGTATTTATTAACTTTATTTTGGTATTTTATTGTTACTTGTTTTTAATATGCTGTGCACCGCCCTGAGTCCTCCGGGAGAAGGGCGGTATATAAATCAAATAAATAAATAAATAAATAAATAAATAATATATGTATGACTGGCTTTAGAATAAGACTTAGTAGGCAATGGTCTAGCCAAAGCATAGAAGTACCAACACCATACCTCTTTCTGAATCATTCTAAAAATACAATTTTTCATATTGGCAGGAGGTGGCACCACCAGTTACAGCTGGAATGGGAAATTTACCATGGCCAACTCACTGCAGCCAACTCGTCGTGGCCAACTCGTGCAGGACAATTTGCCATGGGACAGCTTGTTGGAGGACAATTCAACAAATACAAAAGTTAAATTAATTTTGATGGAACCATGGCCAATAATAATATAATAAAGTCAATCAAGAAATATAAGAATTACAATAATTTTGACAAAACCATGGTTACCAGTAGTAAAAGTAACTGAATGAAATGTTGAACTGTCCCGCAGTAAGTTGTTCTGTTGTGATTGGCTATCACGAGTTGGTTGCAGTGAGTTGGCCATGGCGAATTGGCCTTGGTAAGTTGTCCTGGACCCAGTTATAGCAGCCTAGAGATGCTATATAGCCATGGACTAGCACTGCCTATGCACTTTATTAGCAGGGACCACTTTTGCTTCTCAGTGGTTTTGCCCAATGAATGAATATTGCTAAGCAAATTTTGTAATATATGCTGTCTAGAGAAGGAAGTCTGTAAAGGTTTTTTTTCTCCTTTTAAAGTGTTCACTAGTGAGAATTGATTGCTGACTCCTAAAGAGTGTTTAACAGAAATTGTGACACCTAATATGGCTGCTTAAACTACCCTAGTTTTTAAAGTGTGAGATTCCTGTTCTAAGATTTCTTTGTAGACTTCTGAAACATTGACAGCGCAAATGCGGTTAAAACATGTATGAATCATAACAGTGGAAGGTCTTCAGTCCTTGAGCAATGGAAAAGAAAGGCTAGTATGAAAACATAGGGCTACATTTCATGCAGCTTAAAAAGCTATGGTAAAACTGATTTAACTATAATCATCTTTTACAGCGTTTGTTGAAGAATGTCAGTAAAAAATCTGAACTTGTAAAGGGAAGAAGAATAACTTTGGGGAACAGGAGGAAAAACTGCTACCAAGATCACAGTTGAATAAAAGAAATCTGAGTCCAGGCCAGAATTGTAATTGAAAGTCTTGTCTGAGACACTCAAATTTCAGTTCTGCCCTAGACTCAGATTTCTTTTATCAGACCCCTGTCTTGGTAGCAGTTCTTCCTCCTGCTCCTCAAGGTTATTCCTTCTTCCCACCACAGAACCACATTTGCAGAAAGCTACATGGATGAATTGGCAGTGAGTTAATACCAATTAATGTTTAAGAGTATGAGAGATTTTGGGAAAACTAGAAAAGTGTCAGTTGTATGTCTATCGCAGAAAGGTGTTCAGAGAAGTGGAGAACAGAGTGACAAAGAGATTCCATCTTAATTAGCTCACTGTTACAGAGAGTGGCAAATCCCTCTTGCAGATGCCCATAATCTGTATATAGCCAGAGTAGTATTAGAAAGACCTTCTTGAAATCCATGTTGTTCTTGCTCCCAGAAACATGGAACTTGACAAGGGAATTGAAATAAGTTACCAGCAAATTAGGGATGTTGGCTACCACAGCCAAGTTAGATTTTCATAACAAAAACAGACACGAAACAACTCCTAAAGCAGACATGTCAAACACAAGGCCCGGGGGCCGGATGCGGCCCGCGAAGTGGTTTCATGTGGCCCGCGAAGCCATCCTGGAAACAGTGAGGGAACGGCCCCCGCTGCCTTGGCCCTGGCCCAGGCCAGCTGGGAGCCAATGTACAATTTTGTGGTGGCCATCTTGGCACTTGCCCCAGTGGATGATGCCTTGGCACTTGCCCCGGTCCCACCCCCTTCTGCCAGAGACTCTCAGATCTGTCCCACTCCTGCCCAGGCCCCCCCATTTGCACCCTTGACGCGAATGATGTAGAACTGGCCACGCCTACCCAGTAGGCCACACCCACTCCATCCACACCCACCCAGTAGGCTGCACCCACTCTGGCCACATCCATCCGGCCTTCCCAGGGCAATCACAATGCTGATGCGGCACTCAGTGAAATTGAGTTTGACACCTCTGTCCTAAAGCATCTCTCCAAACTGAAAGAATGGGCAATAAAGTAATCAGTATAGAGATAAGTAAGCAGAGGTCAAGTATTTTAATAGTAGGCAGGGCAACTACTGAAATCAGCAAATATTTAGAGGTATTAAAAGATATCAGATTCTTAACTGCTTTAAATATCTTGAAAGGTCACAATCAGTTTTCTGTTTTAAGTCTCACATGTCACAGGCCATCTTGGAAGATCTCAATTTATTTATTATTTATTTATTGCATTTATATAGTGCCCAACTTTCAACTAACTCTCATATTATATCAGATGTAAGATACCTGATGCTTTTTTATTTTTGGTATTTGATTTGATATTGTATTCAGTAGTATTTTATTCAAAGTGTAATTTTCTCTTTGATCCTTTCATTTTGAATAGTACTATTGTAATTTTAAAACCACTTCTGGTATGACATATGGCCCTGAAACATAACCATTAATTCTTTCAATTCTCTGAAGCAAGTTCAACATTATAAGAACTTGACTGGAATTATTTATTGAGATTCTTAGCTAACGTTTGGTTTGGCATAATTGACAAATCCTATATGTCTCTTAAAACAGTGATTTTGGAATTTAACCTGTATCAAAGGAAGATATTGAGAAAAATAGAAAGGGAAAGGAGCAATGAAATGAAAATGAGACATCTGTCCTGATAGCCACAGCATGATAACATTACCCTTTAGCTGGCATTCTCTTTGATTGCCTTGCAGAATTACCATAGTGAAAATTCTTCCACTTAAAATACATACCATTCTCTAGGAAAAGAACAGCAGGCTATTTTAATGGTAGAAGTTTGGGGTTATTCACAAAACTACTTTATTAGGAAGACATTGCATAATAATAAAATGTAAAAAAAAAACCTAATATAGTCCACCACTAAGAACAGTTGCACACATCAGGTAAAATCTAAAACTAGAAGAAATAATGTCTTTCTAAAAATTAGCAAAAGCAAATATATAGGTATATGAAATGGGTAAGATATTTTCTGGTTGAATAGTACAGCATACCAAGAAGCAGAAGAAAAGTATTTGTCAACTATTTAGAAGCAAATGCTTAAATATTATGGTTAGCAATCAGTCAACATTCTGTTGATAATAATACTTGAGGGTGAAAATTCTTACGGGTTAGTTTCTGAATGTTTCATTACCAGGCTAGATAACATCTTCAGTGGAGTGGACTCTAGTATTAGAGTTTATCTTTCACTTGCATTTTCACATGATGAGAAAAGAAGCTTCCTGTTTCTGTTTGTTTAGCTACTTTATGCTCCTTATTTATTTATTTGGTGTATGGCACCTACAGAAATACTTTGCATTTTCTGCTACTAAGTTAGAAGTAAAGACAGAATTAAATTATTGAGAAATAATATTTTTATCTTGCCATGAACTTAAAAAGTTTGGGTTGCCTCTTGATTAAGGTTACATTCTTCTGCTGAAAAAATTGAAATCACACATAAAAACAGCAGTAAATTTTGAATAATTATGGCTTCATGCCCTGCATTATTACTCTTATATGAGTACCAATCTCTGTGAGGTGGCATCTATGATTTAGTGCATCACCAAAACAATTCTCTGCCACAAAAGTCCCATCATTCACTCTTGCTGTTCCTTTATTCAGTATGAAACAGAGATGATGATTAAAAGTCCTCTTTAAACTGGTTCCAAGTTCTATAAGAGGATACCCAACTGGGAAGTCATCCATCTCTGTTGATGATAGCTCAAATCCCAGGGAGGATTCTAAAACTATTTGGAATGATGACTCTGCAATCATTCTGCAAGAAGACATGGAATATGAATATAAAAATCCCTGCACACATAGTTTTACTGACTGAGGAACTGGCCATCCAACATCCCTGAAAAAAACGGAAATGCCCCTACTGCCCTCAAGAACAAAGGAGAAAAGTAAGCCTAGAACAGGAAAAAAAAATGTTACTGCCACCTATTCCATTTTCATTTCTCAAGCTTCAATTCCTTCATTCACCTCATCCAATGCTCCAGATTTACCTTTGAGAGGCATATTTGGCTCTGTGTCCTGCCTGAGAAGCAATAAAACACTCCTTCTGCTAGGACAGAAACTCCCAGATATTTGAAAATATAGTCTAAAGCCAAGCTGGAGTTTATGGTGCGATTGTGTTTGAACACACATAAATTAGCTGACTACATACATGTGTCTTTGTTCAGTCCAGGTGATTAATTTATTATTCAATGTATCGTGAAACCTAGCACAATTGAGTCAATTGAATAATGGTTAAGGTAGGTAAGTGAATCATGCAGGTTCGCAGTTTAAGCTTTGGTTAGGGTACAAGAGAGCAAAGATCAAATTCAGATATGTGCTATACTTTGAATTTGAAGAAAAGAAGCACATGGTTACCTACATCTACATTGTCTCAGTCCACAAGTTCATTCAGCAGTTGCATGTGGTTGCCTTCCACAACTGTCCAATCTATTCCTCACTCTCCCAAGCTCTTCTGAGCTTAATGGAGTTTGATTTCGCCCCTTGAGTATGCAGAACTTTTGGGCTCAAGCATCAATATAGCCAGATCCACATCTCAGGGTTTAGCTTCATTTTCTGATAAGGAGACTTCCAAGGGAAGCGGATCACCCTGGAAAGTAACTCTAGGTTTTCCTTTGACTAGTTATTCCTATGTTGTGTCTCTGGTGTGACTGGAGCTAGTGGCAATGAATTTCAGCCAGTCTCTGGCTGCTGCTGCTTCAGTCAGTGCTGACTTTTACACTTTTATACAGCATAGATGTAGAAATTGTTTTCAACAATGATCTTTTCCCTTGATGGTCCTCATTTCACAGCAGTAATGCAGTGCTTGAGAAGTAGAAAACATGAGGGCCACCAAGCAATCAGGCAGGTTCTCTTCTTCCAAATGAAACTAAATGCTTGAAATATTGTTTGTACATTAAGTTAGGACTGTGCTATGGTTTCAAGTGAAATCGTGCATTAAAAAACAAAAAACCATATTTTTCCTGCTTTTTTCATATATATTTTTCCGATAAAACGAAAAATCTTTGGGATTACACTTTTATGGATTGCTCCATAAAGTTAAGAGGCTTTTTCCTCCTAGTATGAGAGCCTGTCTGGCTGCAAATATTTGGATACTGAGAACTGAGTCATTGCAGAATCATAGCCTTACATGAACATAAACCAATATTTCTTGTATTACTATGAAGGGGGAGACTGGTAATTGCACCACGGGGACACCTCTGGGCTTAAGCCATTTGCAGTTAATCAGAATTACTAATGTGTTTGGTTAACTTTTTTCTTTCCCTGACAAGAAGAAAAATTGATGAGGCTGCAGTCAAGAGATACAGTAAATGCCCTGGCATGGACTGTATGCCTTCTCTTGGGGATGCAAATGAGAATGCTAGCAGAAGAGTCATTTAGCAGGCTTGTTTTCAAATGGAAATGCTGAGTGCAGGAAGTAGGCTGCTGCTCTTAACGTTAAAGACCAGTCTTTTTTTGTGCAATATTCCCCAAATGGATCTCATTTTAATAGGTTTGGCCTTCATTGTAAATGGTTTAATGTTCTCTCTGACGAATGATGTGTCTCACCAGAAGAATGGCAGCTTCTGCCAGGAAAGCATCTTCCCGATGTAGAACAGTTATGTCAGCAGGACAGAAAATGAGTTCCAGCTAAAGTTGTCTACCTCAGATCACCTGCTTGGGGTGAATTTTGAAAAAGAGGAAGGAGCCAGAAGTGATTCTGGCACACCTTTCTGTCTCTGGTTAGCTGAGAATCACCCCACTGCTGAATAAGATTGACAAAGCTACCTGCAGTGTTGGCAATTTCAAGAGTAGACTTCCATTTTACAAATGCCAATCTTTAACTAGTTCATATTAGATCACCCAAATCATTGAGGTTTTTCTTTTTTGCAATAATAACTTTATACATATAGATAGATTAAACATAAAATGAGGGTTCATTAGAACTCCATCAGCTTTTTGTCATCATCAGATTTCTAGAAGAACCCTAGGGCAGCAGTGACAATTCATAGGTCACATGCCAGTCCAACCCCCCTCCCTTTTTTACTCTTACAAAAATCACACCAATGAAATTTAATGGCAAGATAAATGAATAGCTCCATCTAATAATCCTGACAGTTACCATAACTACCCAAGGAAAATTCACCTCCATGTTCCCATTTTCTGTTCATTCATCACCTTAGTTTTCATATAAACTGCATAGTGACTCCCTTGTTCCAAATTCAAGATGATATTAGGCAGATTTGAAAAGAAGATGATTTGATTGAGCAAGCAGCTGAGTGAAGGCTCTGTTTGGAGGTCATGTAGCAGCTATTGAAAGTTTTAGCTGATACAGTTCCCAGAGGCTTTTTACTCGAAAGAACCTTATTTGTGGGTTCCTGCATGAATTATACATAGAAGAAAATTGCTGTAAAATGAGTTGTTAGATCCAAAACTTCACATATATTTATAGTGTGCCTTGAAAAAGGAAGATTATTGTAGCATCCTAGCTGGAGAGTCTCTATCCTTCCAGGATTAAATGAGCAGTAACCCTAACATAATAATTTTTCTGCTTATTAAGGCTGGACAAATTATTTTGACACTTGAGAGAGAAAAACACATGAATACTTTTTCTTCTACCTTTCTGTAAGTAAACATGAAATAATCATCCAAATTGTTAAAAAAATGCATCCAAAAATTACTATTGTACAACATATTGAACACAAACCACATATCACAACAACAACAACAACAACAACAACAATAATAATAATAATTGGAAGGGACATTGGAGGTCATCTAGTCCAACCCCCTGCTCAGGCAGGAAACCCTATACCATTTCAGACAAATGGCTGTCCGGTCTCTTCTTAAAAACTTCCAGTGTTGGAGTATTCACCACTTCTGGAGGCAGGTTGTTCCACTGATTAATTGTTCTAACTGTCAGGAAGTTTCTCCTTAGTTCTAAGTTGCTTCTCTCCTTGATCAGTTTCCATCTGTTGCTTCTTGTCCTGCCTTCATGCACTTTGGAAAATAGCTTGACTCCCTCTTCTTTGGGGCAGCCCCTGAGATATTGGAACACTGCTATCATGTCCCCCCTCGTCCTTCTCTTCATTAAACTAGACATTCCCAATTCCAGCAACCGTTCCTTATATGTTTTAGCCTCCAGTCCCCTAATCATCTTTGTTGCTCTTCTTTGTACTCTTTCTACAGTCTCAACATCTTTTTTACATCGTGGTGACCAAATACTGGTGATGCAGTATTCTAAGTGTGGCCTTACCAAGGCATTGTAAAATGGTATTAACACTTTACATGATCTTGATTCTATCTCTCTGTTATGCAGCATAATACTGTGTTGGCTTTTTTGGCAGCTGCAGGACACTGCTGGCTCATATTTAAGTGATTGTCCACTAGGACTCCAAGATCCCTCTCACAGTTACTACTATTGAGCAAGGTACCACCTATACTATACCTGTACATTTGGTTTTTCTTTTTTTTTCTTTTTTTTTAATTTTGATTCATTTAAATTTTATTTATTCCTTTTTCACTATACAACAAAAATAAAAATAAAAGTACATTTTTCCCTTAACAGTACTGTGTTATACATCTCATATATATTATTTACAATTATTTACATTAGTAATCATTGTTCCATATCTCATAGAATTCTGTTGCCTCCTTGTCTTTTAGTTCTAGCGTAAGTTTGTTCATTTCTGTGCATTCTAGTGTTATATATATATATAGCCTAAATGTAGAACCTTACTTTTTTCACCATTGAATTTCATTTTGTTAAATAGTGCCCAGCATATTACTGAAACACAGTTTCTATAGTCAGTTTATGGTTCAAGGTCCTGTGCAAACTTAGAAAACTAAATTTAGAAACCTTCAGGAAGCTGAACTAGTGAGAAATCCATTCCCCTAAAAGGAATTGCTATTTTCTTCTTCCCTCTATGCAGACAGATTCAGAACTAGTTTAATTAGACTTATGCAGCTTGATGTTTTACTCTTATATACATGGGACTGAACCCAGTGAGATTTATTTTTGAATAGATAGGCAAAGGTTGCTTTGTATATTGTGAGCTAAAATGCATAAATAAAAATGTTAGTAAGGATGTATTTGAATGGACCAAAGTTGGAAGACAAAATATTAAACTATTCCATATCACCCTGAATTGACCACTCTAAAATGTGATGCATGAAAACCCTTTATTGTTTATAGCTATTTAATAAGAAAAAATTACTCCCGTACAAATTATTCAGTTACATATACTCCTTGTTGTGTTCAATCCTATGTCATTTTTGTTTTGTTTATTTCCACCAATGAAGGGTTGCTATTTCTTTAATTTGTAATCCTCCATGCCTAAACAAGATAATTAATTATGAATGGACTCTATATGGATTGGACTATCATATACTTACATAGAAGTAAACAAAAAGCTAAAAGGCTATTGCATGAAATATGCATATTTTATATATTACATTAACTGATCAGAAAACCCATTGTCAAAACATTGGGCTATGCATTGCAATACACATGGATTGCTGTACTAAGCATTCAGATTATTAAAATAAACTAAATATGGGTCTTTTTAGCAGCCACAATATTCACTCAGCATATTTATTTAAAGCGGGAGTTCACAAGAATTTATGCTGTAATAATATGGTGTAAGACATTTGTTCAGTAGTTACTATTTTGGAAACTAATAACAGTGGAGACTAAGGAAAAATAAATAACAGTCATTTTTATGTGTATATGAGCATACCTATATAGTTCCAAACGCAAGGATATTTTCTCCTGTCAAACTATTTGGAAGAACTTAATTTCATAGAAAGCATCATTTTATGATCTAATGACCACTTCTCTCAGAAAGCTGCCTTAATCATCATCAACAACATTATTGTCATCATGAATTTTAAAAACAATCCTTTAAAAAGATTGAAAATAATGACCCATTTTCTAGACCCAGATATGATGATGTCATTAATCTGTTGACTGAACTTTGGGTTGATATAACTGTACATACATACTTCATTGTGAGGACAGGCAAAACTGGGGGAGGGAATTCTTCCTATGTAACTTAGTGAACAATTGATTAGCAGACTGTGCCTGCTTGAAAATCACACATTCCCATAATAAAATCAAAACAAAAATGGCACTCTTGCTTTGGAAAATGGTTTGCCTAATAAATCTAAGGGGTGATTGGCTGCAAGAATGCCACAAAAGTTGACATCTCATTATTTAGGTTCCCAATTCCAAACTGGATTGTGGGATTTGAGAATTCTGCTCTACAGAATGGAGGAGGAGGAAGAGGAGGAGGGAGAGGGGGGAGGGTAAGAGGATTTTAAATAGGTGGAGAGTAGTAAGCAGAGAAAATTAGAACCTGCAATGTATAAAACTAAGTCCACAGCATGGAGATATTAAACACAGCTCTCTTTTCAGATTTATGGCATGAAAGCAGGTCTGGAGGTAGCATGTATGTATGTGGGAATGACTTTGGGAGACAGAGAGCAGGAAGAGATGTTGCCTAGGGAATAATCAGATAAGGGATGATACAGCTTGCAACTGCATAATGGGCAAAAACTCGGAAAGGACCTTAAGTAAGGTAGAATTAGTTCATTTGGCCTTGTTTCCTATCTGATTTACCAGGGAAGGCTGACAGCATGTAAGAGACATGGGCAAGCCTTGAACGTTATGGTGGACTTTACAAAGCTCAACATATGGAACAGTCTCCAGAACAAGGCCTCTCAGAGTCGTGTCTCAAAAAGGAAGAAGCATGTTGTATTACATTCTTGTAATTCAGAAATAAAAATAAACTTTTGTATGCATTTTTCCCAATTAATATCAAATCCCCCCACCTACCAAATCTAAATTTATTCTGTACTTAGCGCTCCAATTTATCTAACATTATTTGGCAATCTCTCCCAAACCATTCAGATAAATGAGGTTTAACTGGAGTTCTGTATGAATCATGTAGTGTTTTGCAATAAACGACTTTCATATTCCTTTTAGCTTTTCCTTCTTTGGTATGGAAATAGCATTTCTCATTACATACTTGGGCCACTTTCTGTGTACTTGTTAAAATAGCTTATTTTACTTGTTTCTTTTTTATTTTTAGTTTATTCAATTTATATGGTTTCCTATCCTGCTGAGACAACTCATGGCAGTGAACATAGTTAAAAAAAAATCAAAATAATAATCAGAAAAACCAAAACCAGTCTAAACATCTGTCTGGCTGTGTTACCAACCATAATAATAATAATAATAATAATAATAATAATAATAATAATAATAATAATAATAATAATAATAATAATAATAATAATAATAATAATAATAATAATAATAATAATAATATATTGGAATATCTACAAGAAATAACATTTGCCTGAACGTAGATGGCTATGAAATATTGCAATTATACTGGGCAGTTGAAAAGAAAAAAAGGCATTGACAGAATATCTGAGGGACAGGGAAGAAGGCAGTGGTGGGATTCAGCCAGTTCATACCAGTTCGGTAGAACTGGTAGCTAATTTTTTGTTGCTCAGGCCCAGAATGGACTTTCAGAAGCGGCATCCACACAGAGAACTGGTTGTTCACATATTTGAATCCCACCACTGGAAGAAGGTGCACCAAAAATGGTACGCCATGAAGACTTACTGAATGCTGCACGAGACCAAGTCTAAAGGACGAGTGCAAGCAAAGCCAGAATTGATAAGACAGCAACAGAAGACAAATGCCATTTCTGCAAAGAAGCTGAAGAAACAGTAGATTATCTAGTTAAATGCTGCAAGAAGATCACACAGACCCATTACAAACAATGTGACAAAATAACGATAATGTTGCATTGGAAGAGCTGCAAGAAGTATTATTGGCCTGCAAGCAAAATCTGGTGGGACCATAAAATAGAAAAGGAATTGAAAATGAAGAAGCCAAATGCTCTGGGATTTTAGAATTCAAAAAACAAGCACAAGGCTCCAGACTTAATTGCTGATAAGAAAGACAAAAATGTCCGGATAGTGGATATTGCAAAACCTGGAGGCAGCAGAATAGAAAATAAAGAACAGGAGAAAATCACAAAATATAAAAACCCACAAACAGAAGTCAAACAACTGTGGAACAAGAAAGCAAACGTGGTCCCAATAGTCATAGACACTTTGGGTGCAATTTAAAAATATCTGGAGCACCACTTGAACACCATTGGCACTGACAGAATCCTCATTAATTGCAAAAGGCAGTTTTACTTGGAACAAAAACAAAAAACAAACAATACAAACCTGTGAGAAGCTTGCCAACTTGCTGGTAATTGCATTGGATGTAAAAACAATGACATAAAATATAAATAATAAGGAGGACCTTTTTTTCAGTATGACTGCAGAATCACATTTGCTGGGTAATCTCTTATCATGATTCTTGTCTCTCCTTGTGGATGCCATCACACTTTGCAAGAAAGTCATTGTTATATCTTTGGTTCTTTTAGGCATTGAATGAGGCAGAGCGTTGAAATAGCAAACAAGTTCATTAACTCAGAACAGAAACAGCCCTAAAGGCTGCTGCACAGCTATTTATACAGTTAGCCTCTAGGTGGCAACCAATAGGTTTAAAGTAACAGTTTCCGCCCCAAACCTCATTATCAGCTTGGAGACAGCCAGTCTGGCTTTCAGTAACAGCAACTGTTAAACAATACAGCAATGTAGGTCAGACATTCAGCAAGTGATTTAAAACAGTTGTGGCCAATACATTACAAGGAAACTCTCATGTTACAAAGCAAAGATCCAGCCTGAGGTGTAATTTTGATTTATAAGAAAGTTTCCAAAGATATTTTCAGAATTTAAAAAAAAATATTTTGGAACTATAAGTCAGTGCTTTGTTTTGAACTGTGCCTAATTGCTTAGAAGGGACAAAGGTAAAAGAGGGAAGTCAGAGAGGATGATGGTAAGCAACCTTAACAGATTACCTTTTATTAAATAATTATTTTGTCCCAGTCACTCACAATATGTGACAGTGTTTTTGTGAAAAAAAACCCATATCATTTTCTCAGCATCCAAATTGTTTGCAATAGTGGCGAATATCTGTAGCTTGGGTGTAGGTTCGTTTTCTAAGCTTGTGGGTTGGTTTCCGAACATTTCATTACATTCGGAACATCTTCATTACATAGGTAACATCTTCAGCGGAGTTTAGAGGATGTCGGTATCAGAAGAAGAACACTGACATCCCTTATACTCCGCTAAAGGTATTACCTAGTCTGGTAACAAAATGTTCGGAAACCAAACCACAAGCTCAGAGAACGAACATTCACACGCATTCAAAATTGTGCCCACCAATTAAATAATTTGGGACTCCAGCAATAAACACTTTTGGGGCATGAACCCAAAGAAGGGCTTCCAGTGGAAGTCATGGCATGTGACATAATGTATATCATGACATTATTGTGAAATTATACAAATGTATTCTCTATGCAGTGATGCCATAATGTATGTAACATCACTTGATCCGCTGCCTATGGATACTTGTGATTATCCAGGACCTTTGTAACATCCTGAAATCTTGGCTGTGGAAAAGATTGCCTGTGCTTTTGAACCTACAATAACTCTACAACCTCTGGAATGTGCCCTGACTATGCTTCTGCCTGTTGCTTTGATCTTTTGCTTTCTAGGACCTTGCTTGTCAGTTTCCAAGTGGTTTGGGATTGTTTGAGACTATGTGCATCTGACTTAACTGTCACTAATATATATTTTTTAAACCAAGCAAAGCCTCGAATTCTGTCTGTCTGTCTGTCTGTCTGTTAGGCCTGAGATAGGACATTGATGGTTGCTCTACCATGTATTAGTATGTACTGTATTTCTTGACTACTTGTTCCTTTACTGTTGGTGGTTGATTCTAAAAGGAAGAAGCTATCTACCACTTCTTCAGTGTCACTGTCAGGAGTAAGGCTGTTTGTTCTACCTGTTATCATTGATTTTGTTTTCTGCTTTATTTTTTATTATTATATACTAATGCATTAACTTAAAATGTATGGCTGCCTTTTTCATCTTCCTGTTTGGAATGTAACCTTTGTGATCTGTATGTATGGTTTTCAAAATGCACTTCCTTATGTGTCTAGTTAATGCTGTGGAAAATAACTTATAATCTGAATTCAATAAAGAAATAGATCTATATGATTGAAATTTCTTTGGATTATTTCTTATTTGTAAATCAAAGTTATATGTCCTTTTCCCCATGGCTTTTACATTGTTTTGTCACTGTTAAGCACTGCTCTTTTATTTATTGCTTGTTGTTGCTTTTGTTATTCTTGTCTGACCTTCAGAAGTGGTAGATTGAGCTGTTAAAATATTGGGAATAGATGTTTTTACTGAATGGCCACTTTGAGTGATAAATAGTACAATATCTTTAATTTCATGTAGGTGTAAGTGCTTTGCTGAATTTGTGCCAAATTTCTCCCCAAAACAACCAGAGAAGTCACACATCTGTGGCAAATATGCTTACTTTATGCAACTGTGCTTTGCTATTTTGCCAGCATAACATTATCTTGAGCATGCTACCCTATAATTTCATCAGGCAATTAGTTATATGTTAACTAATTGTTAAATGATTCTGCCATGTTAACTAAGCGTTAAATGATTCTGTCATACAATCACTAAATAGTTAAAGTTCTCAAAAGGTATTGTGATGGATTAGGTCAGGAAGATCCAGAACCAAGATTCAAACTCACTAAACTCATAACCTAATCTGACTTCATAACAACACTCTGGAAAGCATTTTTTTAAAGTAATTTTTATATTTCAATTCAAAATCCATTTGTGGGATACTTTATGATAGATAAAGGACACTGATAAGAACTACAACAAAGGAATGTGCTGGGCTTTCATTTATGTGCATAAACACCATTGCCTAAATTGTTGCATTCATTATAGAACAGCCCTGAAATGCTGCAAAATGCTTGTCTAAGCAAATGCTCAGGAAATGGCTAAAGATGCATCATGCCTTTGAAAATGACTCTGCAGCCTCTCTGAAGTTACCAAGTGGGATGCTGATTGAGAACATTCAGTGTCAGGGAGCTGCAGAATGTTTAGTCTAAGGCCGATAGATTTTATGTTCAGGGAAGGTCGGGAGAAAATGCTAGATTCAGGAAAAAGAGAATATGAAATGCATGAACAATTTAGTTTCAAAGTACAACTGGAAAGGCTTATGAATGCAATTCATAGCTTTTAGAGAATAGACTTAATTAGAGGTTGAACATAATTCTGACTTAGCTGAACAATTTGGCTGGATACTTTCTAGACTTCCAACATATGGCAGCAAGAGGGCTTCTGCTCAATTTTAATTCCAGTAAATCTCTGGCTAGAGTCTCTCGCAAAGTCTATAGGCAGAACCCAGAATAACACTTATTTTTAATGAGATCTCAAGTGCAAAAATAAAAATGAATATATATCTTCCAGATATGATATTTTTTAAAAAAAAAAACTTGTCTTACAACTTGTACATTAAAAAAGGAAATACTGTAGAATGCTCTATGGCCCAGAGCAGAGAAAGAGAGAGGGGAAAAACAGAGTTTGCTGTTAGATTTGAAGGCTGAAATGCTTCATTATTCTTTATTCCAATATTATTAGGGCTACTATATCTATGTATATGCCTACTCCAGATGACTACTAAATGGCAATAAAGGGTATTTACTATATAGCTGAATTTTTGGAGGTCAGATACAGTAGCCTTAAGTATGATGTGTTCCTTGATTAGAGATAAATAAGATGTATTTATGTAATAATAGGTTATGTAGGATAATATGTTTACTTTTATAAATAGACTAGCAGTCAAGGTAGATAACCATAACATAAAACAGAAACACAATAGATTGAAAGCACAATGAGAATTTCTGAGGAAGCAATGGCAGACTGAAGGTGGTGCTTTGAAATTCCTTTCAAGATCAAAGGAAAGACTTAGGATCTCCGCAAGCAATTCATACAGAGATTCTCTGTGAGGACACTATAAAACAGTGGTCTGGTGGGTTTTAGAGTTCTGTGAATCATGGTTTGGAGCCTTCAAATGGACACTGTCATACTAGTAATGCCATTATTGTACATGTTTAATCTGTACTCTCTCAATATATTGAGAAATATTGGCATATATGACATGAGAGATGGGTGACAACAACACTGATTACTATTCATCCTTGGACATGCTCAGGGACTCCTCAGCAATACAGGAGAACCTATGGGTTTGGTTGTCCCAAAAATGCTTTTTCAAGAGGCAACTGGACTTCTTTGTTTCATAGAACTGAAGAAGCTTCTTGGATGAGAAGCAAAACTTCAAGGAAAAACAAAGAAGTTTAGGTGCCTCTTGAAAAAGCACTTTTGGACCAACCATGACTTGGATGACTGAGAATCTCCATAGACATATGGGTTTGATTCCCTTTGCATTGCAACTGATCATTATAATAAGCCATACTTGCCACAATAGAAGGTTATATTGTGAAATCTCCATGTTGATCTAAAAAAAGAGTTAATTATCTTTAGGTTCCTTCTTTATCAACCAGTTATGCCCCTTGTCTATCCAGAATACAAGAAGCACATTTAGAGCTAAGTACATATTTTATGAGAAATTTCAACATTGCAGTGCTTAAGTGAGGAGTTAAACTTAAGTAAAAATATTTATCTCTCAGTATGGGACAAATTGAATTTGAAATGGCTATGGAGAGTCGTCACTCTTCAAATGGATCTACCACAGACCTTCAATAAATAAAAGCATATCTTCTGCCAAACATATTCATCTGGAGAAGTGGTTTATTGTTATTAGAGAATAGAGGGTGATTTAAAATGCAGGGATATAATTTATCATGGCTGGATTTTGTAAGCTCCAAGTTGAAACAATTTCTCCTACTGCAATCTAATAAGTTCTTTATTGCTGCTTTTTTATTTCCTTGGCTGTGACATGTCAGCAACCTTACTTTCCTTCCAGCACCACATGCCATGAAAACAGCTGAAAAATAAACAGAAATCATTGGCTCTGGCCTTATTGAAATTGCAAATCCCCACTGAAAAGCTTGGATAATACAATATGGCAATAAAGCCATGCTTGTTAAAAAAAAATGTAAGGTTCGCTTCTCAGCTTGTATTTTATAGAAGTGAAGCTAAATAACTGAGCTAGTTCATCATATTTAGTTATATAATGCAATAATCCTTCCAAAATAATACTTATTTTAAAAAGCCGAAAATTCGATCCTATGTGATATTGTTCAGTGGATACAATCAGACACTTTTGTATTGAGTTTATCATCTGGATCAGCTTTCTGTAGCCATTAAGATATATGGATTTTTTTTTTTCTATCAGGCTGGAATATATTTACTGAGCTTTTAAAATTACTGGAATAAAAAAACCTCTCATTATGTGAAAATCAGCATTTGTACAGTACAAACAATATTCAGTTTGTCCAATATTGTTAACTTCTTTGTAAATCTATTCTGTGTGTTCACTGATCTTATGACAGTACACAGTCCATCTATTAATGACAGTAGCCTTCTGGGAAACTTTGAAAAAAAATCTGCTTTTTTCCACAAGTATTAAAGTCAGACTGTTAACTTTGCTCAGCATGTATCAGATTATGATTATGCATAGATTCTAGGGACCTCGGCTATAAGTAATCCAATAGTGTCTTTTTTGTGCATTATTGCATGTATACAATTTTGTTCTGAGCTGCTAGAGACATTTTATATATAAATAAATAAATAAAAGAAATCCATCAATTCAAAACTTAAATAAATAGCATAATAAGCAGGCCAAATGCAACATTATAATCAGTTCAATCCAAAGGCTTGTGCAAATAGTAAGTCATAACTTTGTAAAGATATTAAATTAATCTAGGTATTAGCAACAGCAGTTTATAGGAGTGCTTCAGCTGAAAAGAGCCTTACTTATATTACCAATTAATATATCAATTCCAAGATACAAAGTTGAGAGCCATTCTCAGGATTTTTAATACTTCACTAGGGGATACTTAATCCCAAAATATCCATTTGTACTTTTAAGTCAGATTGTAAGTATATGGAAAGACTGCAGTGTTCTAAAATGAATCATATACATTAGTATGTAGCAATAATTCTATATGTTGCTACTAAAGCAGCAGTCTAACTATCTACATTAGCTGTATCTGAATCATCTCCAAGAGTCCTTCTTTGCAGAGGACATGTCAATAATCAAGTCATAAATTTATCAAACCATGAATGATTGCAGCCAGACAAGCCTTCTCCAAGTTAACACCTCAAGATGTGCTAAATTTGTGAAAAAAAAGAACAGAAATCAACACCAGTGAATGTGAGTTAACAGCATGATGTGACTAAAACAGGCAATGTTTAGGCTCCATCAACAGAGCTTCCAAATCACAGAAAGTAGTAATCTGGCTTTATTCTGCATTGGACATATTCCATCACAGTTGTTGTGCCCAGTTTTGGGCATATAGTTTAAGAATTCAGAGAAAATCTGGAGTAGTTTCAGAGAAGGACAGTGAAAATCATCAGAAGACTAAATCCTATGAAAAGTGAGTACAAACATTTGTCTAGTTTTATTGCCTTTGTGGATATAATTCTCATACAATTTTCTGAAGAAGGAAGCTGAGCAAGGCAGGGACTTAGTAGTTTTCTAATAAAATGGTCACTATCAATACCTGAATTGTATTTGGATTCTTCAGTTAAATTTAAGAGGCAGGCAAATAAAGAAGTTCATAGAATGGTCTGGTATTCAGGCACACATGTCAAGAGTTATGGATCACAAAGCACAAAAAAGGAATTTCAGTTGCAAGAATACTGAGAGTGGGCCTTGATTAGGTCAGCTGAACTGGGTCTCTTTCCCAAGGTGCTGCTTCATTAGTAAGCCAAGACAATCCTACTCTAACCTCTTGTCACCTTTAGCTACTTGCAACATCTCAGTCTTTTCAGCTGACAATCTTTGTTATTTCAGACCTATGAAGAGATGTGGGTTCTTATTATTCTTCATCTCCAGCTGTCTCCCCAGAAGCAAAAATAGCCATATAGAGTTCTTCCCTAACATTCGATAGTCATTACACAGTTTTCCAGGAGTCCTAAACCTGACAAGACATGACCTCTTCTTCATAATCACAGGACTCTTCAGAAGTAAGTGACATAATGTATCTTTGAGAACAGAAGATTGAAAAGGCTATGCTGTAATAACACTCTTCCAATACCTGAAAATATGTCACACAGAAGGAGACCAAGGCCTGTTCTCTACGGTATTAACCTAGAAAGCAGAACATGTAATAATTGATTTAAGCTATAGGAAGGTAAAATCAAATAGAATGTCAGAAAAATGTCTAACAGTAAGAACTGTTTGATAGTAGAAAAAGTGTAGAGAACTCCCCTTCACGTTCAAGAAATTGGGTGGCCATTTCATGGATTTTAGATTCCTGTACAGAGAACAGCCATGGACTTGATGAATTAAATAACCTTTTCGGTGCTATGATTCTGGGATGCTGTTCCTATAATTTCAATGGCAATAAATTATAAGAATTGAAGCTGAACATTAATTTGAGCAGAGCTGGGGTTGATTATCCGGCCTGAAGGTGGCTGAGCAGTACCAAACCAGATCTCCAGTGACAAAGATTAATTAAGGTTCATTTCTAGGTTATTTATTTATTGTAATTGTATCCCCTCTTTCTCTAACAACTCAAGATGTTGTTACATGTGTGACTGTAATACATTAACTTTTCATACTAATAATTCTGTGAGGTTGAATGGACTGAGAGACAATGATTGGGTCTAAAACACCAATAGCCTCTATGGGTGAGCAGAGATTTGAACCTTATTTTTCTTAGTCCAATTCCAATAATTCAATACTATGCAATTCTCAAACTTTTAAGATAAGTTACCCAATTCCTGAAGAGAGAAATCCTTAATCCACAGAGCATCCTTTTAATCTAGAAGATTCTGTTCAGTTTACTGACTCTGATCCAGACTACTACAGCATCTAAATAATTACTTGACATCTGCAACCTCATCTATCTCAGAAGTATAGATAAAAAAAGTTCAGTATCATAAGCAGTGGTTTCATAAGGATATTTAACTACATGATTGTCAGGATGAAATCTGAAGCATCCCAGAGTTCAACAATTATGGGAAGAATAAAAATTCCCCAGGAATATGCTCATAAGTCACGGTTCCCATTTGCCGACATTATGTCAATCCAGTCATACACCATACCTGATGGTAAAAGTTCAGGAGAATTGACTTGCATTTAAGTTACCTCCCAGAAAGCATCATGGCAAGCAATACTATTTCAGTCTGAAATCTCAGCCTGTAATTGAATCATTAAAGTAGCCATATCATTAATGTGACTCTTAAAACAGTAGCATCTTTTTTAGGCTTGTGCAAAAGTTTGAAAATCATGGGTGCTTCAAATTGTTTTTGATAAATGCACTGGTATAACTACCTCACTCTCCATGATCAGCTGATCTGGAACTCTCACTGTGCAATACATCTCTGACTGTGAATAATGCCTAGGCATTTGCCTTAATTTCAACACAAAAATACAGTCATTCATCTGTCATCTGTTGCCTTCTTGACTCTTTTAGTTGCACACAACAGCATGAAATATATCCCTCTTATTCCTTTATGGAGGCTTTTTTTACACTTGATTTTTATTGCTGTTTATCGTGAAGTCACAATGATATATTCACATAAAGCATATTGCAAGCAACAACCATGAATGGAAATTGGGCCAATTTAAGGAATAAATAGTTTCTTCACATTTTTCTTCTTGTTGTTACAAAAACTAAAATGAGCACATTATTAATTATGCTTCTGTCTTCCTATCTTCAGTTTGTGCCTTTCATTTTATTAACCTTCAGAAACAGAAACCTATGTTGTGTTCTTACCATTTCATTACTACATAACATCAAAAGATCAAGCAGACATATCGCTGGAAAAAGCTATTTGCGTGGTGTTGCCATGTGTGAATCAGATATAGTCAATCGTTTTGTTAAAAATAGAAAGGAAAAAAATAAAAAAAAATACTAACCAAATTTGTATTTAAGTACTAACCTAATCTCCAGGGCTAAATGGAAATTGCATATAGATCAGCAAAGTTAATGAAACTATGCAATGTTTCCTTGCTTACACTGTCAGCATCAAACCAAGTTGCCTGATAAAAGAAAAAATATATATATCCACATTTGTTTCTAGCAGCACGGTAACATCATTTTGTGATAAATGTTGTGAAATTTATTTACAAGGCTAATTGGAGACAGATTTTCTTATGAATTCTCTAGTCTATTGTCATAGAGCCTTCTTTCCTTCCTGCAAAAAGTTCAGAAGATTTATCACATTTTATTGTTTAACTTGAATTTATGGATGAGCACCCCTATGGTAAATAAACTGAGCAGGCATCAGTTCTGACAGCATTCCCATAACCAGTGATAGGAAAATCCTAGGCAGGATCAGTAAAGAACTTATAGGAGACCTTTTTACAGAGAGACAAGAAGGCATGAAGAAAGGTATCCAAAGAATAGATCCTTACTGAAAAATATCAGATGGATCAATACTTCAAGACAGCAAAACTCATAAACAGAAATACAATTCCAAGAACTATTCTACTGCTTTGAATTTCTCAAAACATACTTGTTTGATCTTTGAAGTCATTGAATAACGAACAGTGAGAATACACACACAAATGTGCATGCACTGCACATGTGCACACACATGCGATGAAGAGGAGCATTCAACCTTCTTTAAAAAAGTATTTCTACCAACATTGCAGAAGGAAGGAATCTGCAGAGGTTTTACTCACTTTTTTTTTCTTTTAATGTTAAGATGTTGTCCTAATTAGGGACTGTTTATTTAGCCTACTAATGGCTGAACTGTTCAGTAGGGAGGATCATGATGCAGAAAGACAGATGTCCATAATAGGTTCACAGGACACAGTTCATGTATGTATAAGGGTCATTCAGGAAATCAAAGCAGAGTTCTGGGTCACTGGAAGACTCACAACCTATGATTTCAGCAAACAAGATAAAGTCAGAAATGCAAAAGCTATAAAGAGACAATGTCCCCCACACTGGCTATTCACAGCTGAGATTTTATAAAGCCATAACACTTAAGAAGAGAAGGTAGGGTTCTATTCTTCAATAATCCTTTCTTTTTAAGAAAAGCTATTCTTCAGACAAACACAACTTTATGAACTCTGACTCTGAACATTCAACAATTGGATTTCTTCTTCTGACTCAGGATGAAGGCTCTCTGCCTCAAGATAATTCAGCTCTGGTCCTGAGCTTCCCAGATCCTGGCAAGAGAAAGGCAGGAATGGTATTTCATTTTTCCTCTCTAAGAATAATTCCTTCAAAAATGGCTAAAAATACTGTAACTAAGTGAAGAGTGGAAAGACTGTCAATCTGCCTGCCCTAGCAGGTCCCATTAAATCTCTGAAAGACTGCCTCTCTCTGCCTTTGATGCTGAAATTCCCATAACTCTTGAAAAAAAAAATTGTGGCAATTGGTGGAAAAATGAACCATCCCTGCAAGGCAAACTACTTCCTGCCTTTGAAATAGGAGATACTATCATATTGTTCCTGGGATCATATTTTCATTTCAGCAAAAGAAATCATTTTAAAAGGTGGGGGGAAAACCTTCACAGGCTTTTTTATTCTTATACAAGTTTTGTAAATTAGCACTTATGTTGTTTGTTTCATTACTGAATTGATGTAAAGCAAGTTTTTTATTGGTCAAAAGTAAGTTTTTAATTAAGAAATAAATTGATAAAGTTTTCAATCCTACACAAACTATGTTAAGAGGAATGCAAAGAGACTTATTTTTCAGTATAAGATTGTATTGTGAATATTGTATTCCTAATAATAATATTCTCATTTTATTAGTTTGATCACCTTCCCCCCCCCATCTCTCTCTGCCTGGCCTGCTTCAAACAAACAGCTCCAGCAACTACTCTCACTCTCTATCCCTCCCTGCCTGGCCTGCTTCAAGCAAACAGCTCCAGCAACTACTCTCACTCTCTATCCCTCCCCCTTTCATCTGGCTTGCCTGTAACAAAGCAAAAAAAGCAAACACAAAAACCCCAGCTTCTCACTCTCTCTTCGATCAGCTGGCTCAGAACAGCAAGCTCCACAAAGTCTTCTCTCTTCTTCCCTTCTATTGGCTTCCTCCTCCTTTTTCTTCCCTCCTCCGAGCCACGCCCCACCACCAGACCCATGACCACTTTCAGAGCTCCTCATCTTCCTTCTGAATTGGCAGGGCTCCTGCAAAGCCTCTCAGCTGGCCCCATTCTCACCCCAACTCTGCTACACACACAAAACACTCACACACACACACACACACACATACATATGTTCTATATATATATAGCTAGGTCCCTTTAATCTTCCAGGTCCACATTAAAATGGCTATAATCAATTTTGTGTATAAAGAATTATGCATATTATTCACAGCATAACATCAGATGATCTATCTTCTCTTTTTATAATATAGAAGAGCAAGACTAGCTTGTTCTGTTTGGATGCAGTGAAGAAGAGAAATATGTACCTCTAATATGGCAAAGTAGGAGTTCAAATAAACCTTCAGTTAATCCTCACTCTGTATACCCCCTGACCTATCCGAAGAATTTTCCACTCTCACTATAGCTGCTTCCCTTTGTTTTTAAATACCTAATAAACCAATAGACTGATTTGGCTTCAGCTGAAGAGGATGCATAGAAGCAAAAGTGCCAGATACTTGGACTATCTGTATATTTCATTGATTAATCTGATGTAGGAAATTCTTCATAAACATTCAAGCAGCCATTTGTATTCATCAGCTTCCTAGGTCAGAAATTTGAACTGGCCTTCTACTACTATAAACTTTAAACTACCATAAGTCTAAAACTGACAGGCGAGTAATTTCTTAATGATAACGGAAATCATATAGGGTCTTCCACAAACAGGCCACCAGAAAACAAGATCACTGGAAAACCAAATCCAACACACACCATGCTTCATGGATGAGGCCAGACAGTGGCTGGGAAAAATCCATGGTCATTTGGGTCCAGGAAATTCTAACCATTCTACACTGGGCTATCCTAGCTTTGGCTTGAAATCTCCCAGGATTTAGAGAGTAAGGGAGCTTACTTTGACAGAGATAGGTGAGATCCATTATGAAAGTGATGAGGGGAAAAATATGCCTTCTGCCCAAATAAGCAGAACGTATATGAAAACAGTCAGATGTATGAGGGAGAACTAAAGTGCAATCAGTTTTGCAAGATTGATGTTATGATTCCCCTATATAGATCAAAACAAGAACTCAATTCCATAGGAAGGCTAAAATTATCTTTATTAATATAGGATATAATATTGCAATCTGAAAGGAGGAGGAGGACAACTACCAACCATCTCTGCTCTCCATGCAACATCCATCTTGCATTCATCCACCATAATCTGTTGTTGTCATTTCTACTTTAGTATTTGCTCTTAGACCATTTTCCATGCCCTACATTTAACTATGTTATTAGATAGGTTTGCACTATATACTGAACAAAGATTAAAATAATATGCAAGAAGACTTAGTTATGGACTGTGCTTCAAAAACTCTTCCTTGATCAGAATTTTACCTAAATTCTGATTTAGAAGAGTATACTAACCCAAATCCAAATCTCTTAGTCCAGCAGGATAGAATTGAGGCAAGGAGAGGAGAGGACAGGAGAGGATAGGAGAGGAGGTCCTTATTCCTTTAAAAAAAAATCTGTATTGTAGTAGAGAGGGGAAGTCTATATACTTTAAAAAAGATGCTATATAACTGTAACAAGTCTAATTTAACACATGAAACATATAGGCCTCCATTCCTAACCATAAAGACAACAAAATGGGTTTGATGACATTACAATGCAAGCTCTACCATTTTGCATTTACAGTGCAATGTTGAATACAAGTACTTACAATAAGGGGTGGAGTTTGTGTCATGTCCTCTATTTTGACACTTCATTCCTTGTTCCTCTGTGGACACTTATAATAAAACAGAGTTTGCAAAAGAGAGTGTTGCTCATTAACGTATGAGCTCAATAGACTTGAATTGGTAGTCTTTACTACAGAAATAGATATTTAGTGACGATTTCTCATTTAGAGGAAGAATACTGACAAACAAGATACACAGACTTTCAAAACTGCACAGCCATGCTTTTCATGCAGCACAGATTCAATCCTAATTCTTTCTCTGTTTCGATCTGTTGAAAGAAAAATCTTCATCAGGGTCCAGTCCAAGCTGGGCATAAACAAAATGGAGACTGCTTTAGAAAGAAGGTGTAGTTTATTGAAGAGCAGAGCCAGATAGAAATGTGGCTCTGGGAAAGCTGACCACTTGGGCTTTTGTGTTTGGAGTTATTCCTGTGGCATGAACTTTGACCTGAGGTTCAGTGTGCCTTTCTGGTATTGTGATAGTGGTGGGCTAATCCTATTATGTCCTAAAAGTCATATCCTGCTTCTCTGGGGCTGTAGCTGATGGCTATGTCCTGTGTTGGATTTTTGGGGTGAGGGGTTGTTGGTTCTAGGGGGTCTTTGTCTTTCTAATCCCATCAGCTCTAAACTTCCTGGTGCAAGTATTTCTGAAAGGATGATCAAATCTGCATTTCTAAAAGCCTGCTTAGTTTCTGCTTGGGAGAGGGAGACTTGGGGCTGTTTTTGCCTAAGATTTTTCATTATACCTTTGGGGAAATATAATATTCTGTCATTTTTAATATCCCCCAAAAATATTTCCTTCTTTAGTGTGGGTGGGTGCTGACTTCCAACAGATCCTTATTGTAAAATAACTAACTTGCTGTCTTTCTTGTCCTCCCTTCCTCATCTTTTCCAGCATATAGCTGTCACGCGTCCTTCTTCATCCGTGGAAACAAACCAGGGACACAGGAATGAGTTGACAAGCAGTTTTATTCTGTGCAGTAATAAAGTCAGCACTGGGAGTGATCTGCTCCCAGTGCTTTACATAGCCTCCCCCACCCTGCAGCTCCACCCCCAATCAATAGGCCAGCATCCGGCCTTCAGTTGTAAAAAGCAGCATTCCAATGCCTGGCCTCCCCCCTGCCGCTATTCAGTTCAGGCGTGTGTCCCAATGGCGTTTGCTCCAGGCTGCTCCAGCCTGGAATGGCATTGCCGGGACCCCTCCCACCGACGGATGCATCCTGAGCCCTGTGCCACCGATCTGAACTCACGGGGCTGTTCCAGCTCTCTCCCATGCTGATAAGCTGAGCCAGAAGCCACAGGCCACTGGGCCTCCACGGGATGCCTCACCCATCGGCAACATCGCTGTGTCGCAACTGACACCACTAGCAATCCCAAGCCAGAGCCTGCTGCGATGGAGCACCAGCCAACCGACCCTGCCAGCCGCTGACGGGTCGACCTGGTGCCCACCACTGATGTCCGTGGCCCAAGCTCGGTCGGCCCTGCAGAGCTGACGATGCCGGAGCCTCTCACACCGCCCAGTAGGCCCGCTGTGCTGGCCAGGACCGTACTGCCCTGCGCGGCATTCCTGGTGGCCAGCTGCTTGTTTCTGGCGGTCGGCTGCTCGGTTTCCTCCCCCCCCTGTTTTGTGTATGTTGAGCCCACAGGTCTTGACAATAGCAATGTCTATTTTAGGCATCTTTGCTATAGTCTATGAAAAGATTTATTTCAGGTAAAGTGAAGATGAAGACTCTTACCTTTTTGCTTGAGGTTGCATTTTCATAATGATTATTTCAACCTTAGAGGGCTGTAGGGAATGTGATGCTAACATGGTGGTATCATTAGACAGGATAGTGCTGAATTTTTCTGCTTATTCTTTTGTTTGTTGGAAGTGATAGAAAAAGTTGGTGTCCTAAATTTTTTAGGAAGATTGGGATCATGAATTCTCTAGCCCAATTTCCAACAATGAAATGGATAGAAAAAATTATGCAGTCAGTCTTGGAAGCACATATTCCCAGCATCTAAGTGGCATTATTTATTTCCTCAGAATACATTATTTCATACAGAGAAGGATACAGAGATAAAGATATCAGCTTTCTTTGCATGCAGAAAAGGATAACAGCATCTGCCATTTCTTGCAATGTAATTCTCTCAAAGTATAAATGTAAATCTCTTAAAAAGAACATCTCCTAAATTTAGATAAAAGACAACACAAGATGATTCTCCAAAGAAAAGGATATATTGTAGCTTTTACTGAACTCTTGAATTTTTCTTATTTGCCTGTGGAACACTAAATAAACATCTGGACAGCATCAGTTGGGGACAAGGTTGAAATAATGGTTCTCACATAATCAAATGCAAAATTTATGCAACTTCTAACTTTATAGATGTTTTCATTCCATTCCAGTTCCCATGACCCCAACCAATATGGTCAATTTTAAGGAATCCGGGGGGGGGGATGTTTAAAAGGCAACTGGACTTTGTTTTTCCTTAAAGACATTTCATTTCTCATCTGAAGAGGCTTCTTTGATGACAAGCAAAATATCTTCAAGGAAAAACAAAGTCCAGATACCTTTTGAAAAAACCCCTCTGGGACAACCATGGCCTGGATGACTCGGAGCCACCAAAAGCCATGATGTCACAGTGGTTAGAATGCAGTATTGCAGGCTAATTCTGCTGAGTGCCAATTGCCAGCAGTTTGGTAATTCAAGTCTCATTGGCTCAAGGTTGATTCAGTCTTCCATCCTTTTGTGGTCAGTAAAATGAGGACCCAGATTGTTGGAGATAATATGCTGACTCTGTAAACCATTTAGAGGGCGTTGTAAAGTATTGTAAAGTGGTATATAAGTCTAAGTGCTATTGCATAATCCATAGACAATTGTAAAGAATGATGGGAAATTCACTGGAACAAACTATGGAAAGCTATATAGGTAGTTCTTGACTTATGACCAGTCACTTAATGATTGTTTGAAGTTACAATGAACTTTCATAAAGCTATCTACGACCTATCCTCGAAGTTATGACTACTGCCCCCACTACTGCAGTCCTATTATCACATTTCAGGTATTTGGCAACTAACTTGCATTTAAGACTGGTTGCAGTGTTCTGTGGTCATGTGACTGTGGTTGCTATGTTTTTTGCCATTTTTGGCAGAAAATGGCAAACACTGCCCAGTGGATAAGCTGGACTTATTCAATGAACATGTGGTTCATTTAATGACTACATGAGTCACTTACACACTTGCTTTGCAACCATCATAAGAAGTTGTATAATTTAGTACCTCAACTTACAACTACAATGACTAATAACCAACATTCCAGGTTCCATTGTGGTTGTAAGTCAATGACTACCTGAACATTCTTCACCTATAATCTTGCTGACTGTGCGATGAACCATAATAGTCATACTCATAATAACAGGTAGATTTTCTCAGGGGTGAATCCTAAGTTCTGCTTCATTCAAAATGTTGATGGAACATAAAATGATAGAAATAAACCTGAAATAATCAAGCTCTTAATAATGCTTTAGGGTTGTTGTTGTTGTTTTTTAAAAAAAAAATGTATATTAACTTACAGGGTTGCTTTGTGAACATTGTTATCACAATGGGCTTCAAAGCTCTTGCTCCTGTCTTGCAAAGCAGCTTAATGTAAGCTCTTCATTATAGGGTTCCCAACAATGTGCTGTTTTGTAAGGCCCATTTTACACTGTAAACCTCTCTCCAGCCATGGAAGCAGCAGGAAAAGAAGAAGCTCTCATTTCAAATTCCATAGAGTATGTTGGATTCCCCAATGCAGGCCACTATCTTAATAACGGAAACTATTACAACAATATAACATAATAAAGGAGGTCTTTTTATTCCATAACAAAACAATATATAAAAATGGTGTTAGCTGCTGACTAGCAGGTTATTTTGTAGCACTTAGACTCAAATGTTCAGGCATTGTCTAAGTCAGTGCTTTTTTTATTTTATTTTTTAAAAAAAGGTGCCAGAACTCACACGTCATACAATCCGCCTTGCCTACCCTACAAGGTTCCATCCAAAAAAGGTGCTAGAACTCCGTTCTGGCTGTTCTATGACAAAAAAAGCCCTGGTCTAGGTGAATAAAATTATATTACCTGGCACCAAAAGACAATAAAATCAGTGCCCAGCCAGTGCCCAGATGTATGAGAAAGAGATTCTGGAAACCAGGGCAATCACTAAAAAAAACCTCTTCCCAATTCATCAAGAGTTCTGTATTTTGACTCAGGACTCCCAAAGAAGGCCATAGAGTTTGGAAAGATGTTATGTGCAGTTTAAACCTTTCCTGTTTTTATCATCAAGCTAGACTGAGAATTTAAGTCTCCACTGAATGATTAGCAGAGAATGATAGAGGGTAATTCAAGTTTTTGTTGTAAGATACTTATAGTTGATAACTTTTTCTTTATGATGTTTGTTTTCAGTTCTGAGAGCACTGCTTTGTAGCTGCTTTGTTTCTGTTTTCCTATTGATATTTCACTAGTTTCCTCAAAAGCTAAGGCTATTCTTTTGTCAATTTTGGTTATCATATTGGCATCCTCTACTGAGGTGAGCTGGTCAGCTGTTGACCTAAATGTGCTCTTGTTTTTAATTTTTATTGTCTACTTGCTGTGATATTCCCTAGCTTTAGCCATTCAAAAATGTCTGACTTTTTCTTCATCCGCACATCAACATGGCTACATGAGAATGAATACCTCTTGCTCCAGCTAATTACAATACAGAATGTTAAAAAATGTACATAAATCACTGCAAACACTTACAATAAGTTATTTGAGTTGTCATAGTATATTAAACTCATTATATTTTGCTAGAGAGACATACTTTCAGATTATTTGGCCTTGTAAAGTTATAAGAGTTTATAGGTTTGAATTCAGCTGAATATGATTATAATACCACATTTTTAAGATAGGCAAATAGTTGTCTAGATGTCTAGAGAATGGATGTAGGAACTCTAATTGTTGTCTAAATATGTCAAATACACTTGTTCTTCACATTATTTCTGCACTGAGAAAAGAAGTATAGATCTTCCACCCCCAGACTCTATATCTGATTCTAACTGACCTGGTAACACAATGTTCTTGTTTAAAGACGATAATATTATACTCAGGTTATTTAACATATATCCATAATAGAAAACAAGGTGCTATAAAGTTTCTTAGCATAGCTGCAGTTTCCTAAAGAGTACTACATCCACTTTTAGTTACTATTACCAGGCTTAGAATTAAAAAGCCACCAAAGTGTCTACTGACACCATATGTGATAAACCTTCAAATATATTAATCACATGAGTAGTATTCAATCAATCATGCCTAATTATTATTCATGTGCATGCCCCTGAATAATCAGGTCAGTTTTACTTCAGTAGCTTAAACACAGAGCTATCCCCCACCCATTTAATCCATAAGCTCTTTTTTCTTTATAAATGCACAAGCATAGGTTAATAACAATTTATAATTGGTTAAACCAGAGGCAATGATTTTCCCTATAGTTTTGATCCATGAGGTTATGGTTATAAGTTAAGGACTATAACCCCTTGGGCTCCATTCTCCATGCATTGTCAGCACAGTTTATAAAGCTCGCAATTATGCTTTTGAGTCTCTTTTAAAGCAATTTCAAATGGTGGAAAATAATACTATCTTCCTGGCTTAGAATCTGATTTTTTTTCTGTGTTCCATATAAATTTGTGCAAAGTTTATGATGGTCTATAAGTTTATTTAGACTTGTTCCAACTCCATGGGACAGCTTTTCTTTAATTCACCTCCAAGGAGCTTGCTTCAACTTTGACCACTATAGGCTAATATAAGAACAACATGTATAGGCATCATAATGAATACAATATTGTTTCTCTACTCTCAGTTTTCATAGGTGTAGTCTGAATTTCTCAATTGTTGTGCTGGAAGGAAAAATGTTATGTTTTATTCCACTTTTCATTCGGAAGGAAAGCTAAACCAAATTTTACCTGGAGTCTTCACTATGACTGCTATCAATTCTGAAACTCAAAGGACAATCTAGTTTCAACAACTCTGACATATATTCACTTTCCTTTTAAATGGCTCCATGCTGGTTTCGGAGAAAAATGTCCTTTAATACTTATTAATACTGTACTTTGTTTTAAGCATCTGTGGCGTTTTGCAAATCATTTCACACCAATGAAAGTCTCAGATCATAGTATCGGCTAATGTGTAACCAACTTGGGAAATACATAAATCTGGTTGAACTGGTAGAATATTGCCAAGTAAGTAATATTGAAGTAATATTAACTTGTATGCTAGGGAGTTGGGTTAAACAGGTCTGTAAATGAAAGAAGTCAAAAGCAGAGTAATGCAGCCCTCAGAGATGCTAAGTTAAAAAGATGTAGATATTAAGGAAAGAAATAAAAAAACCTCTTGTTAGATAGTGTGGAATCAGTAAGGAAATCGGAAGCAGGAAATGAAACTCAGATTTAGGGAGAAGTATAAATAGTCATGGAGCTCTATGGGACAAGACATACAAATGGAGAACAAGAAAGAGAAGTACAGAATCTGAGCCTGGAGAGGAGTGGGAAGAAAAGAAAAGGGATTCCCTACTTAAAGGCAGTTTAAACAAATAAACAGATAAAACTTTAAGTTAAGAGATAAAGAAGAAGCATTAATGCAGTGGTTCTCAACCTTTTTAATGCCGCGACCCCAACCGGTCATAAATCGAGGACTAAACCGGTCGTAAGTCGAGGACTAAACTGGTTGTAAGTCGAGGACTAAACCGGTCGTAAGTCGAGGACTACCCAACCGGTCATAAGTCGAGGACTTTCCCTGCCCGGGAGCACCGCGCATGCATGGTTCTGCCCCCTGCGCCGGCTGAGGTGTAGCTGGCAAGCGGCAGAGACGGAGCAGGCCGACCACCAGCTGGCCCAGCCCAAGGGAGGTAAGCCACCCGCTGGAAAAGGGGGGAAAATGGCGGACAAAAAAAATGGCGGACAGCCTTGCTTGGTGACCCCCATGAAATGGTCGATCGACCCCAAATGGGGTCCCGACCCACAGGTTGAGAACCACTGCATTAATGAATAAGCAAGAGCAAAGCCATTTGCTTTGGCCACGGAACATTCTGGCAGTTGGGACTCTAATTATTTCATATATACTCTATATTGATTTTACATATTGATGTTGTTGATTTATTGATTTTTTTAAAAAAATGAAGTTAAAAGATAAACATTAAAAAAGATTTTAAAAAAGAAAAGGCCCAGGAAAGAGAAAAAGTGCAAGTGCAAGAAAGAAAGAGGGGGGAAAGAAAAAAAATAGAAAATGAATGACTTTCTATTTTCTTTTCTATAGATATAAGTAACAAATAAATCAACCTCTTTTTTTGTAATATTTTATTTATTTTCTAATTTTACATTTGAGTATTTAAAAAGCAACGTGGCGGCTGGGTTAATCAATCATTCAATAACATACAAAAATCTTTAGTACAAATCTCAAACTACCACATCAAATATTTCCTCTCCTTTTCCCTTAATATCTGCTGTCTCATATTTAAACTAATACAATTCTTATTATATCCATTAAATAAAGATAGCATTGTTACATTTATCAATAAATTTTTAGCTTATACATATCCTAGTTACTTTAATATCCAATCTTTATAAACAATCAATGTCCTGTAGTTAGTTTTTCTCAATTTTTAGTTTTCCGTCAATATGTATATTTAACATTTAATATTTATAATTTCCAAATTTTTGGTAACCAAAGTTTCCTTTATCACAATTTTTAACAAAGTCTATTATTCAAAATACACATATTATCTATTTGAGTATATTCTATTTCCCACCATCTTACACCATCTAATTAATAATACAATATAACATTTCTTATTTTCAACTAGTTTCCAAATGTCTTAAATTTAATGACCAAAATTTCCCCTATTTCAACATCAAATATTTTCTCTTTTTCTCTTGATATCTACTATCTCATATTTCTTAATTACTTTTATATCCAATCTTTATAAACAATCAATATCCTATTTATTTGTTTTCCCCAATTTTTAATTTCCCATCAATATTCAAATTCAACTTTTAGTATTTATACTTCCAAGTTTTAAATGACCAAAGTTTTCTTTATCTCAATTCATAACAAAATCTGGTATTCAAAGTACACATCTTTGAATATATTCAATATATTTAACTATATTCTATTTTAATTAGTAATATAAAATCCTCACTGATAAATCAAAACCCCAATTTTCTTCAGCCTTATTCTAGCTTTCTTCCTTTGCCATCTCACCCTCCATGTCAGTGCTTTTAGATCATCAAATAGATCTCCCTCTTTTATTATATATATTATTTGAAATAAAACAGACCATCCAGTTGCCATTTTTTTGGGAAGGCTAATAAATCATCTCTCTATTATTCCAGATCCCCATAATTGTCCTGTTTATCTTCCCTTTGGTCTGTTCTTCTTCTTGCTCCTCAAGTTTCTTCTGGTTTATATAGAAAGTCTTTTCCATTTTCAATGTTGTCAGTCCCTTTTCTGGACTTTCCATTGACTATATTTGTGGGTCAGTTGAATCCTCTGTCATAGTATTTAATTGTTCCACTTCTTTTGTTATGTTTTGTATAGTTGATTCTTTAATTGTAGTCAAAATTTGAGTTCGTATATCTAGGCTGACATCTTGTTCTTTTCTGTAGCATCTTATTTCATCACAAGCTGAAAGAATGATTTCGTGTATTGCTTTTAACATAAAGAGAATCTGTTCCTGGTCTTCAACCATATTCTCTTAGTAGTGTGTTAAATTAAGAGCTTTAATGTCAGAGAATGAAAATAATTTTATAACTGAATATAGAACATAGCTGAGCTTCTCACAGCTGATAATTGTCAAGGTTGAAAAAGTCTTATCTGTAGTCTGGGCTTTCAGCCAAGTCTCCTTTAGACAATAACAAGTTGTAATATCAAACGTAGCCACAAGATGTCACCAATGCCATTTAAGGTTTTTTAAGTCCAAAATTTTTATAATCCTTTTTCCAATTTTATTTCTTTTTTGTAAATAAAAACCAAGATCTTCAATAAGGATAAGAAATCTTTTGGTCCCCAAATTCTAGAAGCATATAAATCCAGTTAGATTAAGTTATTCTTTCAGTGTTTTACCTCCCCTGGATAGTCAGTCACCGCTATTCTTAGAGGGTGGGATACAAGTTCCCTTCCCTCTCTCCTCACAGGGGGAAGATACTTTGGGCAGCTTTTGCAGGAGAAAAAAAAATACTTGGTATTAAAGAGAGGTTCAGATCTCACCCAGTCTCATCCATGCTGCTTTGGAATGCCTGGTGGTAAGTTTGACTTCGGCTGTCTGCAGCCTAGCGACAAGCCATATTTCTATGGCCAGTCTTTCATCTGCTGGTTTGGAGGGCTGCCCTGGATTGAGTGGAAGGGCTACTGCCCTCCCGTGATCAAGCGGGGGATCCCCTCCTTGCTGGTCGCCCCTACAAGACAAATTTCAACCCTTTCCAAAGTCCCCCAGTGGTGCGAAATCGAATGCAGAAGACAGAGCTCGTTTTCCAGTGGCCATGGCGGCCGCGATGGCAAACCGGAAGTCCTCAAAAAATAAATCAAACTCTTACTCTAAAATTAATTAAATTTCTACATTATTTCCATAATCACATATAATTCTAATCATTAAATCCCAAAATCAACTTTTCATTTCTTGCAGTTTCTTGCAAAAAATGGTTTCCAATTGGTTTCTCCTTGAGAAAAATTCAACATAAGTTAACCATTTTTTTTTAGATATTATTTCCCTTCTTAAGAAAGGCTACTTGGGTGACAACCATAAAGGGATTTTAGGAGATGATTTTGCTTTATAGCTATTCCAAATTTTCAATACAGCACATCTAATAAAATTATTTTTAAAATCCACATTCATCTTAACTTTGTCGTATCACCAATAGACATTGCATTCAAATCTTAAATCATGTCCTTCCAATTCCAGTGACCTCTGTTTCTTAAAATCATCCATTTTTTTCATCCAAACAAAACAACTACCTGCAAAATATAATTTCAAATTTGGCATTCCTAACACACACACCCCTCTTTCTTTTTCATCCTGTAGGAGTTTATATTTAATTCTTGGTTTCTTGCCCTGCAAACAATTTTAGAAATATATTTTGAATATCCCTTTCAACAGTACATCAATCATCAATATACATACTGTCTGAAATAGAAATAATGTTCTAGGTAAAACATTTATTTTCATTACAGAAATTTTTATCTAACATATAGAAATATAATAGTATTTTTTCATATCTTGGTATATATTTTTAAATTCTTTCCATACTTTAACATAGTTATTTTGAAACAAACAAACAAACATACAATTCATATTACTCAAAGTAACCCACAAATGTTTAACCTAGAACCTAGAACTAAGGAGAAACTTCCTGACAGTTAGAACAATTAACCAGTGGAACAACCTGCCTCCAAAAGCAATAAATGCTTCAACACTGGAAGTTTTTAAGAAGAGACTAGACAGCCATTTGTCTGAAATGGTATAGGGCAGGGGTGTCAAACTCAATTTCATTGAGGGCCACATCAGCATTGTGGTTGCCCTCGGGGGGCAGGGTGTGTGTGGCCAGGGTGGGTATGGCCTACTGAGTGGGCATGAATGGAGTGGGTGCGGCCTATAGGGTGGGCATGGCCAGCTCTACATCGTTTGCATCAAGGATGCCTGTGGGGGTGTGGGCAGGAGTGGGACAGATCTGAGGGTCTCTGGCAGATGGGGGTGGGACCAGGGCAAGTGCCAAGGCATGGTCCACTGGAGGAGCCTCACCTTTCCTCTTAGGCCATGCACAATGCCATGCGGTTTCAGCAGGCAGCGAGGCACTTTCCTCACAGCACTGAGAGGTTGAACCAGGCGGTGCGAATCCAAAAAGAAGTGCAATACTGCCCAGCCCCCAGCCTTCCCAGTTTCGGCAGGCAGCAGGCGCTCTCCTCACAGTACCGAGAGGTTGAGCCGGGTGGTGCGAAGCTCACCAGCTTTGCACCTTGCTGCCTGCTGAAACTGGGCAGGCTGGGGCATAGGCAGCATTGCACTTCTCATCAGTTTCATGCCACCCGACTCAGCCTCTCGGCTCTGTGAGGAGAGCACCCCGCTGCCTGCGGAAACCCGTCCCCCAGAACCCATGAAGCCGGATATGTGAAGTAGACAAGAGCCATTTGCTGGCCAGTTCCAGGCAATGGTGCATTTCTTCATTCCTCACAAAGGGTGACACCTCCCCAGCACGCATCCAGGGGCTGGTTCCTCACTGTTTCCAGACGGCCTTGTGGAGCTAAGGCTAAATGCGTTTCAGCATAGATGGCCACCACAAAATTATACATTGGCTCCCGGCCGGCCTGGGCCAGGGCCAAGGCAGTGGGGGCCATTCCCTCACTGTTTCCAGGATGGCTTCATGGGCCACATGAAACCACTTCACGGGCCGCATCTAGCCCCCAGGCCTTGTGTTTGAAATGTCTGGTATAGGGTTTCCTGCCTGAGCAGTGGGTTGGGCTAAATAATAATAATAATAATAATAATAATAATAATAATAATAATAATAATAATAATAATAATAATAA
>NW_015386485.1:572911-578303 GCF_001527695.2 Protobothrops mucrosquamatus
AAGAGGCTCCAAAACCCCCGGAAGGTCTCAAAAAAGGCCTCCAGGCCATTGAAGATAAGCCGGCCAAAGAGGGCCCCGGACAGGCCGCCCAAACAGGCCGCGCGGCCATCCCCCAGAGCTGACACCACTAGGGGGCCGTCGAGGCTGTCCAAAAAGCCCTCCGAGGTCCCCGATCGCCGGGGAGGCTGCAAGCCGTCGTTGGAGAGGCCGCGTGAAGGGGCCGTCAGAGCCATCCACAAAGTCCCTGGCCAGGCCATCGCAGCCGACGAGGAGGCCGCCGAACCCACGCGGGCCTCCAAGATCACCCGAGAGGCCCTCCGGTCGCCAGAGACACCCCCACGCCAGGGAGGCACCCCCGTGGAGGGAAATCTCCGGACCTCCAGGTGGTCCAGGCCGAGTGGTCTGGGCCGAGCGGGGTGGAGAAGGCCGGAGACGCCGCCCGCCAACCATCAACGGGGCCGCCGCGGACGGGAAGGCCGGGTAAGCTGGAAAAGGCCGAAAAACGGCCAAAAACGATGACCGAATCGGCTCCGCGCCCCCCGCGCCCCCTACAAGATCTCTTCCAACTTTATTATTATTATTATTATTATTATTATTATTATTATTATTATTATTATTATTATTATTATTATTAACAACCTTTTTCTAAATTTTAAAACCAGATCATCAAAACATCTTGATCTTGTGTAGCCATACTTTTAACTTTTGTTTTTTGGTTATTAATCTTAAAACCTGATAACACATCAAAATCTTTCAAATGTTTTCATTAAAGATTCAATCCCTTTCAGGGCATCCTGTAAAATCAAAACCAAGTCATCAACAAAAGCTTTCAATTTAGAGGTCTCATTTTCAATTTTTGGACCCATTATTTTCTCATCTTGGTTATGTCTCTATTCAAAACTTAAAAATAAAGAACAAAGGGAACAGAGGACCATCTTGCTTTGTCCCTCTCTGAATATTAGTCAAATCACCATTAAATATAATTTGAGTCTTTGGGGATGTATATATTGACAGGTATATACATCCCTGACTGATAGGAGGAGGCATGACACAGAATGAAATACGTCTCCCATTATAAAGTCCATCCCTTATGTACTTGTGTGTGATGTAAAAAGTCTGAGTTGTAATGTATACAGGAAGTCTTCAACTTCAATGTTCAAAGTTACAATGGCACCGAAAAAAAGTGACATGACCATTTTTCACATTTACGAGCATTGCAGCCTCCCCATAGTCATGTGATCAAAATTCAGACACATGGCAACTGACTCATTTTTATGACTGTTACAATGTCCTGGGATCATGTGATCAACTTTTGTGACCTTCTGACAAGCAAAGTCAATGCTGAAGCCAGATTCATTTGACAACTGTGTCACTAACTTAACAACTGCAGTGATTCACTTAACAACTATGGCCAGAAAGGTTGTAAACTGGGGAAAATTCAATTAACAAATGTCTCACTGAGCAGCAGAAAGTTTGGGCTCAGTTGTGGTCGTGAGTTGAGGAGGACTATCTGTAGTGTGACATTGGATCCCATGCCTTGCCCTTTGTGAGGATACCTGTGGCCTGCCGTTTCATCAGTAAGAAAATCACAGCATGAACTGGCAGGGGGCAGAACTGAGGCTTGGGGAACTGAGAGAAGGAAAAGTGGATTGGAGACTCAGCCCAGGAGGTGAAATCAATTAGCAAGGAAGAGAGTGGCAGAAATTATTTCACAGAGTTTGGATTTCCTGTTAGGGATGAAGGAGAATTTGTTTGTGGCAATATCTACTGTGTTTTTAAAATGGGCTGAACTTTAAGAAGTCTGCTCTGTTGGGTGTGAAAGAGAATGGATGCCTCGCTCTGAGCAAAGTCTCTCTGCAGAAATTCACCCCACTGAGTTCAATCGCTTACTTTTCTTTAAAGTTATTCTTGTACCCATATAAAACTGTCTGAATATCTGCATGGTTATTGCTTTCCTAAAGCAAGTAATAAAGCCGTTCTTCTCATATCATAGCTGTGCTTTATGCTGTTCTTATTGAAGGGAGAGAGAAAAGAAAATTGCTCCTTTCCTCCCCTTGTAGATTGAAAGGGGTAGGAGCTGAAGGAATCGTTCTGGATCTCTGGGGAATCAGTATTTCAAACGCAGGGCCAGTTTCTGCCAGAAACGTGATTTTTTTTTTTTTTGCCTTTTGAGGCCAGAGGTAATGACCCTTAAAAATGATTTTGTATAGAACCTTTTGAGCAAATGGACGTAATACCCTGGAATGGATGCAAAATTATGCATACTTTGTCAGTGGTGATGTTCTTGGGCAGAGAACACTGCTGGGAATAAATAATAAATAAAATAAAAAATTATTATTATTTTTTAAATGTAAATAAATTTAAATAAAATTTAAATTTATTTTTAAAATTAAAAAAGGAGCTGTGGCGGAGCAGTGGTTAGAATGCAGTATTGCAGGCTAATTTAGCTCACTGCCAGCAGTTTGATTCTGACCGGCTCAAGGTTGACTCAGCCTTCCATCCTTCCGAGGATGTAAAATGAGAACCCAAATTGTTGGGGAAAATATGCTGACTCTGTAAACTGCTTAAAGAGGGCTGTAAAGCACTATGAAGCAGTATATAAGTCTAAATGCTATTGCTATTGCTAGAAAATAAGGCAAATGTTGCCAGTTCCCCGTAGCATAACACAAGAAGAACACAAAAAGAATCTTGCTGGATCAAACCATAGGCCTTTGGGTATAAATTTGTGTATCATTCAGTGGCCAAATGGATGGATTTGCCTGAAGGGTTTAAACCCCCTTCTTCTGTCATTTCCCAGCTGCTAAACATTTAATATATGTGTATGATTCAGGAGGTAGTAAACAGCCTTAAGCCATTAAGCTATCCAAATTAATCACAATTACCAGAGTGGCTGGAAGTAAATTCCACAGTTAAATGATGTGTGTGCACAAAATCACAATAACCCCAGTAATAATAATCACAATATTTCATTAATTTAAAGCACATCAAATTTTGATTATACCTAAATTCATTCATTTGGCCTGGTGTCATTAACTTTTTGGAGTGTGGCCTTTGGTATACCTCTCATTTAAGAATGTCTCTTAATCTGAAGTTATTCATACTCTCTTTGATCATCAGCTGAAATCCTGTTCTCCATTTGTCTCTTTACTCAAGAAGTCATGGCCTTCCCACTGTTATAAAGGCTTCCTTTAAGACACTTTTCAACACCCACATTGTGCTATTAGCTAAAGATTCTCTTCACATTCAGGAGTCAGTGGTTTCTGCTAGGTTTCTAATTTGCATACAGTGTCTGAGCTGTTTTGTGAGTGTGTGTGTATATATGCTTGTGTGTGTTATGATTTATAATGGTGTCTTCACTGTTAGATTTAATGCAGTATTATCAGTTCCATTTAAGTGGAGCAATTTTGGTTAGAAACATTAGGATGAATACAAAAATAAATGGATGAATATTTTTTCTAAAATTTTGCATCTGTGAAATGCTTTGTAGACATTTTAATGACTGGAAATATTTGCAGCACTAAGATTATTTTTGACACTAAATCATCCGCCATATTATCAATGATGAGCCATAAAACTCCATGAGAATTTTTCCATTGAATTCATTTGGTTGGGATGAGAGTTTCCACCTAAAATTTAATAAAACTTGTAGTGTGATCTTTCTATTAGTGTGGTCATTGGTACTCAGTATATTAGGCTGTTATGGGAATGAAAAGCCTATCATCCATACCATTTTCTACCCATTCATTGTGCTAAGGCAGGGGTCTTCAAACTTGGCCCTTTTATGACTTGTGGACTTCAACTCCCAGAATTTCTCAGCCAGCGTGCCTGGCTGAGGAATTCTGGGAATTGAAGTCCACAAGTCATAAGAGGGCCAAGTTTGAAGACCCCTGTGCTAAGAAATCAAACTCTCAAAGAAAAGATCTAGACCAAGGGTGTCAAATTGCCGGCCCGCAGGCTGGATGCATCATAGCGAAACTGCACCCACCCCATTGTTGGCAATGGAAAAAAAGTCACGATATGTTGCAATACGTCATGTGATGTTGTGAGTTTGACACCCCTGATCTAGACTAAATGGTGATTCAGCTCAGAGAGAGAGAGAGAGAGAGAGAGAGAGAGAGAGAGAGAGAGAGAGAGAGAGAGAGAGAGAGAGAGAGAGAGAGAGAGAGAGAGATCATTTATCAGTGGTATGCACTGATGGAACCAATGTTGGTGCATAAAGCCATATAAAGTCCATTTGCATTTTTACAAAACAAACATGGCATAGAACTGTAAACATTGTTGGAAAGTGCAACTGTCTGCCATGAAGACAAAAAGTTAGGGTGGTACAGAGCATCCAGAGGGTGAGAGGCACTATGGAGTATCCCTACTTGTTTGTATCAATAGGGAAAGTATTTTTAGCTTAGGATTGAACTGTGGAGTCTTTAGTGCTTTCAAAGTTGGTTATTTTCTTGCAGAAGTTTCATTACCTGACTAGGAGAGGACATTGTTCTCTATTTACACACAACTTGTCCAATCAATATCAGTAGGATTTCATTTTCTCTATGGTAATTCCTTGATTATGGTATTGTTTATTGCTTGTCTGACATTGTTCTTGTCAGACATTGTTCTAGGCGACTGGTGGTACTTAATAATAATAATAATAATAATAATAATAATAATAATAATAATAATAATAATAATAATAATAATAATAATAGTAAAGTTAGAAGGAACCTTGAAGGTCATCTAGTCCAACCCCCTGCTCAGGCAGGAAACCCTATACCATTTCGGACAAATGGCTGTCCAGTCTCTTCTTAAAAACTTCCAGTGTTGGAGCATTCACCACTTCTGGAGGCAGGTTGTTCCACTGGTTAATTGTTCTAACTGTCAGGAAGTTTCTCTTTAGTTCTAGGTTGCTTCTCTCCTTGATTAGTTTCCACCCGTTGCTTCTTGTCCTGCCTTCAGGCGCTTTGGAAAATAGCTTGACTCCCTCTTCTTTATGGCAGCCCCTGAGATATTGGAACACTGCTATCATGTCTCCCCTCTTCCTTCTCTTCATTAAACTAGACATACCCAATTCCAGCAGCCATTCCTTATATGCTTTACCCTCCAGTCCCCTAATCATCTTTGTTGCTCTTCTCTGTACTCTTTCTAGAGTCTCAACATCTTTTTTACATCGCGGTGACCAAAACTGGATGCAGTATTCCAAGTGTCGCCTTACCAAGGCATTGTAAAGTGGTATTAACACTTCACGTGATCTTGATTCTATCCCTCTGTTAATGCAGCCTAGCACTGTGTTGGCCTTTTTGGCAGCTGCAGCACACTGCTGGCTCATATTTAGGTGATTGTCCACTAGGACTCCGAGGTCCCTCTCACAGTTACTACTATTGAGCAAGGTGCCACCTATGCTGTA
>NW_015386485.1:579208-642961 GCF_001527695.2 Protobothrops mucrosquamatus
GAGGCGCCGGCAGCCACAGCCACTCGGTCTTGGAGGGGTTGAGCCTGAGTCTGTTCCTCCCCATCCAGACCCGTACGGCCTCCAGGCAACGGGCCATCACGTCAAGGGCATCGTTGGGGTGGCCTGGGGTGGAAATGTACAGCTGCGTATCGTCAGCGTACTGATCCTCTAGGTGTTCGTTGATTCATTGTTTGATTATCTTTTCCAGGATCTTCCCAGGTATTGAGGTCAGGCTGATAGCTCTGTAATTTTCTGGGTCCATTTTTTTTCCTTTTTTGAGGATGGGAACTACATCAGCTCTCTTCCAGTCCTCTGGTAGTTCCCCTGTGCTCCAGGATCTTTGAAAAATATAGTTCAGTGGTTCAGAGATCACATCTGCCAGTTCCTTGAGAACCTTGGGGTGTAATCCATCTGGTCCTGATGATTTGAACTCGTCTAGGCTGGACAGGTGCTCACTTACCATTTTCTTGCCTATCTTAACTTGTGTTTCTATTCTCTTTTTTATGGCACTATTTTTGATAGGTTGGTCTGTTTTTTCCCTTTGTGTAAAGACAGATGCAAAAAACGAGTTAAATAGTTCCACTTTCTCCCTGTTGCTTGTCACCTTCTTGCCACTTTCACCCACTAATGGATATTGCCATATCCTAAAAGCGGTACAATGGGTGAAAAAGTTGAAAAGCCCTGCTCTATGAGGTTGGTTATTTTCTTTCAGATGTTTCATAATACAACTAGGTAACATCTTAAGTGCTAGAAAGGAATGGTGTTTGCTCTCTGTAACTTTCTCTATCATTATTGGTAGGGATGTTATTTTTTCCTTGGTAGTTCCTATTAGGATATTGTTTACTACTTGATTGTCTAATATTCCTCCTAACACTAATCCCTACTTACATGGACATTCATTGCTGGCAATAAGATCTTCTGATCTTTTTGTTTCCTTTTTAAATTTTTAACTGTATCTTTTATTTTTATTTATCTATCTATCAAAGTTAGATGCTGCCCAGGTCATTCTCACTTGCACCAATTCAAACTATGAAAAGGATAACACTACCATACATCAAAAACATCTCATAAACAATCAACAGATTATTGCAACCACATGATATACCACAGCAAACAAACCAACTGACCCCCTCCAAAACATCTTAAATGAGCCAAAAGATCCAGTAGCCTCAGAAGAAGAAAAAAATAGAAGTCATCTATTACATACGGTGTAAGGACTATATACGTCATGTAGGACTGACAGAAGGGACTAGCAGAACTATCCATGAATACCAACTGACAGTCAAAAGACACAATAAAAACTCCTTAATTCATAACAATGGACAGTTTTGATCATAGTTTCAATTGAGAAACTGTGAGCAATCTATAGAGCACCAAAGACAGCTATTTGTCTTTTGCCTTGGGCAAATTCCTTCCCAGCAGCTATTTTATAAAAATACTGACTAAATATTCTCAAATTTCCAAAGGTTCCCATCTAAGGATCCTTGGCCTATTGGAATCACTCCAGTATGGGTCCTGTATCTGTATTCAAAAAGTTGTAGATCTAAATATGGTCAATATGGTTAATATTTTGCCTATTTTGCATTTCAAGATGCAGCAGACAAAAAGGGGAAAATTACATAGATTATGAGGGATAGTTGATTTGTATTATGAAAACAGATTGGTTTATTACATAACATATGATGTGAACTTTTACAGAAAGAGATTTTATTTGGAAGTACTGCCTCATAAACTTTCCTCCAAATATTTTATAAACATAACACACCGGTAGTTCTTTACTAAAAGGCTCAAAGCACTTCACATATTTTATCTTAACAATCCTGAAAAAAAATCTCTGTAAACTAGGACAGGATTATATCCCTATATTAGAGATAAGGAAAAGATAGGGAAGAAAAGAGTTATGACAGTGATAGTGGATTGCTTAAGGCCACTCAGTTTGTATTCAAGGTAACATACTGAAATGGCATTTCCTGTTCACTATCCATTATCTTAGTCAGAGCAGTATAGTCATTCCATTCTTTTTATCATCATCGGCATTCTCATGGCTAAGGTTAAGGGCATTAGCAATTAATATTGCATTTTTAAATAATAAACAGATTTTTTTAAAAATAAAAATGCTTCTTTTAATAACCCACTGAACATGCAGATGAAGAACCAATATGAATTTTAAGGACAGGAGTGAACCCACTGAGCAATTCCCCAGGAAGCATTGAATCATTATACTTCTTTGTGTAAGCCAGCAGAAAAGTCAAGTAGAATAGATTTTGATGTTTACTTTGCCAATCCAATTGGTTTTCTTCAGACCTGCAGATGGAGTACAATGTCCTCATTTCCCAGGCAGAAAAAATGTTTCCCAACATCTTTTCAACAACACTAGCTGGTGATAAAACCACCTGTTAGGCACATCCTTGCTAGAATTAAAGATGATTTTGACAGACTGTTAGACTTATGGTTAGCTGTCTGTTAGCACTTGCTCATCTCGTTCTCTTGCCATCTCTCTTTATCTGAGGATCATCTGTCTGGGCTGGGAAAGATGGAAGATGAAGGAGAAGTTGACTTCCAGGTCTCCAAGCTGGTCTTCTGCTTATGAACCTGAATCAGATCAAAGTGTTATTAGCCTGAACAGCAGCTACTAAGCATAGTGGTGTTATATGATCCAACTCTCTCTCTCATTTGTTCCACTATGAACATTCTCCCAACTGCTCCACCAGTCATAACTGTCAGGCAAACTTTACTATAGAGTTTTTCCAGAGGAATGCTAAATCTGTGTTTAAAACATCTCTATTTTTGCATTCTTAGCACTAAACACATATTCAGAAACTGACAATTGTGAGGGGTGGGCTCTTCTTGCTTTCTTTCTCCTACTGTACTTCACTGTGCAGCCACACACACACACACACACACTCAATCACTTCCACTGGTCTTTTAGGACTGATCCAGACCTCAGAGCTAGGATTCATTTGGACACCTTAAGAGCCCAGTTTGCAAGAACTAATTTCTTCTTCTCCTGACTCAGAATGGTTTTTGAGGACAGTACCTGGGGACCAATAGGCAGGGAACTGCAAATAGTTTCTGGGATGATGTCAGTCCTTAGCAGTGATGCTAACAAAACAGTCCTAAAATATGTCAAATTATATCTATGATAAAAATGCCATGATTTTTGTCTGCTTACGGGGGAAAAACAGTACCTTAACATTAGAACAGCTATGGTCAACCTTTTAAACTGCCTCAGGTAGGAAGTCAAGATGATGGCAAAGACATGAGGAAATGACAGAATTAGTAAGTTGTATGAACCCATTTGTGCCATTGATAGGTACAAATGTGTGAAAACACCTACATGTGCAACTACTGACTTTGCCTTTATGACTGCTACTTAGAAAGAAGGTTCTAATTTGAAATGTGGATTTACAGGCGGCTGTTACGTATAAGCTGGGTTGACAAGATCAGAAATGAGGAGGTGATAAGCTGCCTGGGAAAGCCAAGGGAAATCATAAAAACAATTAAAAAATGAAAATTAGAATATTTCGGACACGTGATGTGACACCCAGAAAAAATACGGCATACTCCATTTAATCCTCCAGGGAAAGATTGAAGGCAAACGAGATCCAGGCAGAAGAAGAACATCATGGCTTCAAAATCTAAGGGACTGGTTTGGACAAAACTCAGCAGCACCTTTCCGTGCGGCTGCTGAAAAAACAGGATCGCCAACATGATCGCCAACATCCGATAACGGATATGGCACAAGAAGAAGAAGAAGAATATATTCTGCTTTTAGATACACTATCTCAAGATGTGCTTTTTATAGCATTCTATCTCATCAGGGGATCTACTCACAACTCCACAGAGGCATAGAACTTCTGACATTTCCTGTTTGATACCCAAGAAGTCAAAAGGCTGAAGAGGTCTTGCTTTCATGCTCTGTGGAGCATCAAGAGTAATGCCATTTTTAGGTCTATCTCTGATATTGCATATTCTATGCTGACACTGAAATAAAAGCTACTTCCTGATGATCAAATTTTCTGTCTCTCAGCTCTTTCTGATTCCACTTTAAAAAGCAACTGGAAAAGCCAGTGTTGTTTTTACTTTTTGTGAATATCAAAATAAGCATTTGTGTAAATTTGTTCATTTAAAGAGGACATACAGAACTGATAGACAATCAGCAGTCAATCAGTTTTGCTCACCAGCATAAACAATAAACAACCAATCCCTTATTTTTTATGTGGCATACATTCCACCACTTTTAAAGTTTCCTTTGGAAAAGAAATACTCAGGAATTATTTCAATGGGTGGTGTTGTGTCCCGTGCATGCAGAAGCAGGCGCGGGAAATTGCAAGAGTCCCGGGCATTTGCAGAAGCTGCCCGGGACCAGACTGACCGGCGCCAGCCTTGCGCGCATGCACAAGGCGGGAAAGGACTGCCTTGTGACTGGTGGGAATTGCCCGGGGATTGGAGAGTATATATAGAGATTTGCGTGCCTCTGGGGTTGTCGTTGTTCGTAGAGTGGAGCAAACAATAAAGACTTGTTGGAGATGATTCGTCTCAAGCGCCATTATTCCCAGGACTTAACACTGGTGACGAGGGTGGGATTCAGTCTCTACAGCTAAGAAAAGCTAGAAGACTCACCCAACGAAGTCCGGGAAAGAAACGGCGTGGAAGTCAGCGTTATCCTGCCAGTACGAAATCGCTGGAGGGTGCGTGAGGCTGAAGAAGACGACCCTGATCCTCGAACGGCGTGAAAGTCAGCGTTATCCTGCCAGTACGAAATCGCTGGAGGGTGCGTGCGGCTACAGAAGACGACCCTGATCCTCAACCAGGGCTTGGAGACACACATTTCAACAGAGAGATTAGCAAGATGGGGAATCAACAGAGAGATCTGGAAGTGGAGTGGCCAAGATTCGGCGGCCCACTCGGAGCGCTCCAGTGACTTCAACCATCCACACGAAGGTGGACAAGCGTTACCAAGCAGCTGGGAGAAGGTCCAAGGATCGTCAGGACAAGGGCCCAGCTGAGCTTCATTGCATCAGACGCGGTGGATGCCAGAAGCGTGCGGAAATTAAGGCTACATCGCTACGAGTTGCCTGGGTCGATTGAAGGAGTTTCTACTAGACAACATGATTTGCCACGTTAATGCAGCTCCTTCACACCCTTCTATCAAAGGTGGCGTCCATGTTGGGCACAGCATTGTTTTGTCTAGGGGGGAGGGGTGTTGTGTCCCGTGCATGCAGAAGCAGGCGTGGGAAATTGCAAGAGTCCTGGGCATTTGCAGAAGCTGCCTGGGACCAGACTGACCGGCGCCAGCCTTGCGCGCATGCGCAAGGCGGGAAAGGACTGCCTTGTGACTGGTGGGAATTGCCCGGGGATTGGAGAGTATATATAGAGGCTTGCGTGCCTCTGGGGTTGTCGTTGTTCGTAGAGTGGAGCAAACAATAAAGACTTGTTGGAGATGATTTGTCTCAAGCGCCATTATTCCCAGGACTTAACAGGTGGTATTTATAATAAATGCACATAATCAGTGGAGAATTCACCTTATCCTGCATCTGGGAAGTTTTTCCATTCGAAAGAGCTCAGAAAAGAAATGTAATTCATAAATTCAGATTTGAATGGAAAGATAGCCACTCTCCATTTTCTTTCCATACCTTTCTATATCTAACAGCATGATTCTAAAGACATTGTTTAAGCTTATTTAGTACCTCTGTTAAGACTATGTAAAGCTTTACCAGGAACCAAGTGAGCCTAGAACATACATCCTTTAGCCCCAAGTCATAGACTTCAACATATAGTGCTATAAATAGATTCTGCTTTCCTGACAAGGAAAGGGCAAAAAAGAAATCTATCTGTATTTATAGCATGTTCCTCCCTTTTGTGGACTTCACGTTGCCTGCCAAGCATAGAAAAACAATCTTGCATTTCCTGTTCCTTTCTGTGCCTATAATGGTCTTTAGGAGCTCCTCTGGCTAATCTAAAGGAGTGTCTACAGGCTGAATCAAAAAAGTCAGGTTGGTGGACATAACCATGTGATGGAGCCTTGTCCTTTTTTGTATATTTTAGGATGCATGAACAACTTGACTTCTTTAACCCACCCACCCTCTGATGCTATATAAGAGTATAATGAGTTCTGTTAAGTCTGACTCCCCAATGTGCACTACAAGTATGATTTCACTTACAGAGTAGGAAGATATGTGGCTTTCTTGCAGAATTTGCCCAAAGGTATATAGAGCAACTCTGATATAGAGGAGGTTGCCTAGAAATGTTGAGACAATATCTGGAAGAAAAAGACAATGGCATGTAGAAAAAAAAGATGTGCTTCAGCCTGAAAGTTGAACTTTCTGTGCTTCAGGAACATTTTTCCTAAAGTCTTTCATTTTTTAAATCATACAGTATTTGCTGATCATATTTTCTCCATCACCTGCAGCTGTTTCAATATGATTTGTTTTCTAGTTAAAGTTTCTTCTTTTCTTTCTTCTAGGATTAATCCCAATCAAAATATTTTATTTATTCATTTATTAAATCTCCTATTTCTTGCCCTTCATCATAAAAATGGTGCTCCAGGCAGTTACAATATAGAGTGTACCCAATTATTTTCAAAATACAATAAAATGCATACTAATGCTCATAGCAGAGAAAGGGGGGGGACAACTCTCACCTGGTGAAATATATGTATTGTATTGTATTGTATTGTATTGCATTGCATTGCATTGCATTGCATTGCATTGCATTGTATTGTACTGTACTGTACTGTACTGTATTGTACTGTATCATATTATATTATTATTGTGTGTGTGTGTGTGTGTGTGTGTGTGTTTCTTGAATCAAGTGATTACAGGGTCATAAAAAGAATGTATAATATAATCCCTTGATTCAAGATGGAGTCAGGATGACTGAATAGAGCTGAGCATTTACTGGCCAGATGCCATTCCTGATGCCTATGCAGAGTTCACAGCAGATATTTTCTCTTTGCGCCCTGATAGAGAAATATCTGTCACTGTCTAGGATTCAACCTTTCGAGTGGGAGGTGAGATTCTTAACTTCTAGGTCACTGCACTGCTCATTTGTGTATACACACACAAAGAGACCCCAAAACACCCAATGTAGGCATCAATCCAACCTTTAGAGAAAGTTGCTATGTAGTCAGGAGTCCACTATTAAGAAGACTCTACATTAAGATCCAGATGTCTAGGATGTATTGATTGATGGCATCCCTAAACATGCCATAGCAGAGCTCAATCACGAGAAAGAAAATATAAACTGATGTACTTCCTGACCATCCAGTACAGGAGTAGATGAAGTAGAAAATGTTTCTTTCAAGCTTAGAAAAAGCAGCCCATTACAAACATTCTGTGAAAATATGTTCAATTTAGTTTTCTTCTAACAGGATGAAATGTGAAACATTTTGAGGGTTCTGCACCATATGAAATAATGAGGAACTATAATAAGACCGTATTCTGTTGTTCTTCATTCCAAGATTATGGAATCAACTTGTTTAAAAAAATATTGCTTCCCAAAATATTAAAACAAATCTTCATAGAAACAAGTAAGGGCACAACTCTATTCTCACACCACTGAAAATCCTTCAGATTAGAATCTTTTATCAGGGCAAAACAAACACATTAATAGAACAGAAGATATACAAACTAGATAGGAAGACCTTTTTGTCCTTTCTCATGATTTTTTTAAAGAAATATTTCATGCCTCCTTCAGTGAGACATGTAAACACTAAGTCTGATTTCAAGGTTGGTGACTGTTTAATTTATCCCCCAATTTCCTTATTAAATATGAGTGCCAAAAGATTGACAGCAAGCCTGGCTGGCAGAGTGCAACAATCCTACCTTCAGTTGCCATCCTGAACAATCTGGCTTCAAAAAAGTTCAAAAAGTGCCTCATTATTTCAGCTTATTAATTGATGGTTTGGATATACACTCAGAAAAATTGGGAAGTAGAAAACACTTTTAATATGAGCAGTGGATGATTTGGCCAAATATGGATTTTTAAAAAAAATGTTTTTAGCAATTTGATTAACTGGTGGTACACTGACGTTTCTCATTGGGATGTTACAAATGGAATTATGAAGATGTCTCATAGATGCAGAAGAATACAGAGATAGTCTTGATGAAAGCAAAAATGTCATCTTAACCCAAAATGACAGGAGGAGTGAGGAATAAATTCAAAATTGGCTAGTCGTTGTTTGCCAGAACGTAAGAGTGAGGGAAACAGAAACTATCAAGATTCTGTGGTTATACCCTGCAATAATAAAGACGAATCCAATAATTCTTCTGAAGTCTGATTCTCAATCTTGTCAGACTGATTGTAGAATTCCTCAAGAATCTCCTTTATATACTCTTTTATATAATTTTGTATTGTTGTTGTTGTTAGTTGCGAAGTCATGTCCGACCCATCCCGACCCCATGGACAACATTCCTCCAGGCCTTCCTGTCTTCTACCATCTTCTGGAGTCCATTTACGTTCACGCCTACTGCTTCAGTGACTCCATCCAGCCACCTCGTTCTCTGTCGTCCCCTTCTTCTATTGCCCTCAATCTTTCCCAGCATTAGGCTCTTCTCCAGTGAGTCCTTCCTTCTCATTAGGTGGCCAAAGTACTTGAGTTTCAACTTCAGGATCTGGCCTTCTAAAGAGCAGTCAGGGTTGATCTCCTCTAGGACTGACCGGTTTGATCGCCTTGCAATCCAATGTATTAAAGACTAATAATATATTCAAAATTTTCATTTACCTGCTCAATAAACTTACAAACTGGAGAATCCCAATTTCAAACTTGAAGGTAAATTTTTGAGCAAACACTGAAATTATACTTTTGATCAGCTTATCATCATCGTTATCAGGCATTCAGCTATGTCTGACCCTCAGCCACTCTATGGATCAGCACTTTCCATGTCCCTCTGTCTGGCACCCCCTCCTTCAGATCCGCTATGGTCATCCCAGTGTCATCCGTTACAGTGTCCAGCCAACAGATACTAGGGTAGTCTTCTCCTTTTTCTGCTGATCACTCCCAGCATGATTGATTTTTCGAGTGAATCAGCTCACGTGACATGACAGCCTCTGTTTGGTGATCTTGGCTTTAAATGATATTTTTGGTGGTTTTTGGTCTAGGACTTCTTTGTTATTTCTGCAATCCATGGGATCCATAATAGTTGCCTCTGGCAGCATAGTATCCAGCAAAATACGCATGCAAATTGCCCAGCCATTTATATAAACTATCTAACTTTCCTATAGCAAAAAAATAAAATATATATTTAGGAAAATAGCTACCAAAATACTGCAGTCAGTGTTTTGTGTCTGACTCTGTACCTAAAGCAGTATTTCTCAACCTTGGAAACTTTAATATGTGTGGACTTCAACTCTCAGAATTTCCTAGTCAGCAAGTTTGCTGTCTGGAGATTCTGGGAGTTGGAGATCACACAACTTAAAGTTGCCAAGGTTTAAATGCTGCCTTCTTCTCAATACTCTGTTTTATGTCATTCCATTCATACTAAACTAATAGCATGTGGTATGTGACTGGCTCTTGCTGCTAAATTATATAGTCTAGAAAAATGTTGAAAACAGCAATCTAATCCAAAACAAAAAAAAATCTAATTACAATTACATTTAAAATGATATACTTAAAGTGAATAAGTTTTACACTGTATGTGGAAATTATACCCTTTTGATATACAGTAGTCTCCCCCAAAATACTTCAAAGGAAACACTTTTCAACACAGATGGAAATATTCATGAAAGCATCCGTGTTTTGATTCACCCCAGCGTACAGTGCTAGACAAAATGGATTTTATTTAGTGAATGCTGCCATTTTATGGGGGAGGGGGCAGACATGGAGACTCTGACAATAAATCAATAATTCTTTTTTGCTGCAGGAACAGAGTTCATTATTGATGGGAGAGAAAGTAATATGCACTTCATTTTTTTAAAGGAAACAAAGCTAAAGGTTTGTAAAAGGATCACCTTTGGAACTTTTGTTATTTTAGCCCATAGCTTAGGGGCAACCTGTCAGTTTTGTTCTAGTATATTTCATCTAAAATAAATGTTATGACAGTTGCAAAGGCCATAAAAAAAATCCTTGGCCTCCCAAAGTATAAATGAGCAATCTCCATTATGAAAAGGGCATTGGAGATCTAGGGAATGCTTCTGCTGACCTCTTTTGATGGGGAATTTGCTGGTTAATGCACACAATCCAGTTTACAGAAGAAACCAATTATAAAGCGATTAAGTACCTACAGCCTGTCAACTTTTTTGACTGGCTGACTGTGTGTCACCTTCTTTTATTGACAGGTGTCATATATAAAGCAACTAGCACAAAGAATACATCAGAATACATATGAAAACATAATTAGCGTACAAAGTCACAACAGTTCACTCTGATTATATTTCATTTTTCCTTAGCTTTTACTAAGACTACATAAACAAAGCAGCCATTCAAGAAAGAGATAAAGGGGCATTGTGGAAATTACAGGGTGAATATGCTCTGTTAGTAATTTCATCAAGGTGATTCATGATGAACAATAGTAATTGCCAAGTTTATCACAAGAAGACACAGAGTCCTAGAAGACTATTTTATCAGAAGCTCACATGAACAAATAGTTCAATACCAAGTTACAGAATTTAATTTTGTGCAGAACATTGGGCAGTGGGCCACTTGATTATCATTGTTTAATCATCCATAAAACCCTCATTCCATGCTTTTTAAAAAAAGAGAATATCTTGATTTTATGTTAATCTATACTTTTACTGGTTCATTTTAAAAAACCCAAGAGACAAGGTTAGGAAAAAGAAGTGGAGACTGTTAATATATTTACTTAGAAGTGCATATATCATTCATGTTTTGCTAAAATCCCCAAATAATTTAAAATGAAATCATGAACATGCAAAATAAAATAATGCAACAACTTACACAATAAAAACAATCAATTAAAAATTAATAGCATGAAATATCACAACTGTTAAGAGGTAGTGTTGCCATGGGATACTCAGGGAAATACTTTAGCAGACAAATGAAGCTTTAATTGTTAGTGAAAATATACTAAACTGGCAATCCACTTCAAGTCAGTAAGGAGTTAATTTTTATTTTGAGCACCACAACAGAAAGTATATAACTGCTGACTGAATTTTAACAGGCCAGTGAACAAAGCATCCTTTTTTGAATGTTAAAACTGGGGAGAAGATTACTTCTTGGATAACCTAGTCCCAAGCTACTTAGGGCTATATAAATCTTGAACATACTGTAGCTTGTTGGTGTTCTGCACAAGACTGGTATTTTCTGTAACAAAGCATTCCATTCAACAATCTAACTACAGCCTTCTGCATTATCTTCTAACTTCTGAACATTTCCAAGGTTGTTTGAATATTACAAGTGCCCAGTCTTTTGGTTACCAATACAAGGATCAGCACTGCTAGAATACCTCCATGTTATATTAGCTGTAGGAAGTAGTATGGATGACTGGTCATGTCATTGTCTAATGACAAAAGCAAACTTACAAGCATCTCTAGGTTGTTTATTTGTTCCTTTCAGAGAGAAAGCAATGTCATCTAGAATAAGTAATTTATGCAATGCTTAGACGTGGATTGTATTACTCACAGGCGTAATAGGAATACAAAGGGGAAAGGAGTACATGCTGAACCAAGCATAATGACATCACAAAGCAAGGTCTGCACCTTTTAAACTTGTCACAATGTCAGATATAATAATTCTGACAACTTGCTAAGGATGCCTTTTTTTTGCCACAGAATCTCAGTTTGTTTGTTTTCAACCATCCCAGCATTGTATCTAAGCATTATTCCATTTTTGTATGACCACCACAACACCTTCCAATAGATGTTAATATTTAACAATGCACTAAATATTTTTTCCAGAAGGGTAGTTTATGGCTATACAGTAAGGTATTGTACTGAGAAACCCCTGTTTCTCCTGAATTTATATACATATAGAAAACAAATATATGTGAATATCATAGGGCTGAAAAGAAAAGTGAAAATGTAATGTAAAAATCTTGAAACATATGGTTTTCCTATTTGTACACATTTGTACATTTCCTATTTGTACACACAGTCCTAGATTAAGGCATGTGAAACTACATGGAATATTCTCCTGTGAGTGTGAGCAACTTTTGCTTTGCTACTTACCCTCTGTGGGATCCTTCTCCCCTTCCTCTGTTTAGACTTCTAGATAGATCGAGTGATCTAGATGACCCATGATGATAGCCTGTAATAATTGTGTTTAATTTCATACCAGTTTATGTGTTTATTAGTTATTGCATAAAAAACAAATATGCAGCATACCGTATAAGTCATTCAGGTTTATTAAACATGTTGCTATTCCTATTGCAAAGGTTGAAAGAAGTGAAAAAGTAGAGACAATAGACAAGGCAGCTGGATGGGATTCAAGAGACTGAGTAGCTTTGGAAGACCTGGAGAGAAGCAGGAAGGAACCAGTTGTCCATGAAGTCACCAGGAATTGAGCTCAACTCAATGCCATTTAGCTAATTAACTAGCTATAGGCCATTACACAAGGTTTATACAAAGTAAGGAGCAAAACAATCAAGGTAGTGGATTGTTCACCACATTAAAGGAAGGAGTCTCATTTACAATAAATGGCTCTGACCTTTAGTTATTTGATCTGCAATTGTAAGGCTGCCAAAGCAAAAGAAGCTACATACTAGAAGATTTGTCCAATGTGATGATGATAGCAGCACCATTTTGTCCTCATCAAAATGTAGAAGAAAGGGATGAAATACCTTCAGGCTTTTTTTTCCAGTAATGATCAAAGAACAGTGAAGTGAGTAACAAAGCAGATATCCAGTCTGATTGCATATAGAGAACCCCTGTACCAATCAGATTTGATGGAATCTCCCATTGATCATTGTGCTTTAATTAGATATTATTATTCCTAGTGGTGCACACATTCATCAAAAGTTTCATCCTATTTGATATGTTCTTGGACTATAATAAAAACCCCCGAGCTTCTATCTTGCCGAATTAGCAGAGATTCAAAATAAGCAGGTCTTTCCATTCCCCTTTTACTGCATATAAAATGTGCAAAAACATTTTAAAATCTCCTTGAACAATCTGTTTGGATAAGATTTTAATGAATTTATTGAAGATGTTGAGTTAAGAGGGAAATTTATGGTTCATAAAAATAGACAAAGCAATTCCCATTTTGAACAGTAAAATCAGGAAATGACACGTTAGTTGCAAGTCAACACTTAAAAGTAACAAATGAGCCTCTAAATTATATTTATAAACTTTATAAACTGTTCACACTTAACCTTGTTTAAATTATTCAGGAAGCCAGATGTGCATTTCTGTTTCTTATAAACAAGTGAATGAAAAGGAAATTTAAAATTGATAAATATTTTCTATATGATTGAACATATTCTGAATGCATTACAGAATATTAAATTGCTTTGCAATATTAATTTTGGACAGCATATGAAAAAATGCTTGGTTGAAGTCTGATGTCATCATATGCATTTGAAAGTCAACATTTATTATTATGTAGCAGCAACACTAACAATATAATTATGGAATATTGTCTCTCTTTTATGAATGGTACGGCTATTATGAAGCTGTTACCATACAAAGCTGAATGATTGCTGAAATGCATTAGCAAAAATATGTATATGAACATTTTGTTGGTGGTGATTTTTGTTTGATAACATTTTTCATAACATTTAAGAGCAGCTTCCAATTAAAACAGATATATTTATTTTTATATGAACTTCCTCAATTCACTCCAGTTGAACCTATGTATAAAATTCAAATACACAGACCATTTATCCAATTGAAAAAAACATAACTATTGAAGACAGTATTTCATTTAATTATTAAACCTTCCTTCCCTCCCTCCTTCTCTCTCTTCCTTCTTTCCTTTAAAAAAGAGGAAATAATGACCTCAACCTGTGGAATAAGGACCATTGGCAGTCCATAAAGTTACTACAGAGATATATAATGGATAGATGGTATCATCATCATTAACATCATCATCATCCCCTGTATCCACTATTCACAATGTAATTTGCCTTACAAACAGCCTCATGTGACATAATATCCACTAAATTTAAATCAAAGAACTCAAAAATGTGAAACATAACTCTTGGCATGCTGAAGAATGTGGAAATGGACTGGAACTTTTATCTGAAAAGACAGTGAGTTCAAAGTATCTTGCTTATGTGTTAGTCTTCAAAAGCTTTGGATAACATGGGAGAGAGAGAGAGAGAGAGAGAGAGAGAGAGAGAGAGAGAGAGAGAGAGAGAGAGAATCTCTCCTAGTCTGATTATGGGAAGGTGCACCCTAGAATAGAATAGAATAGAATAGAATAGAATAGAATAGAATAGAATAGAATAGAATAGAATAGGAATACTTTATTGACTAAGTGTGATTAAACACACAAAGAATTTGTCTCCAATGCATAAGCTCTCAGAGTACATGCAAAACAACAAAGTAATACTAATCATAATAACAAAGGATAATAATCATAATAATGACACCAAGAGAAAAGAACAGAAGAGAAGGATAAAAGTAATATAGCCATACTACATGGGTAATATATTTAGACATAAGACAGAACTGTGGAAATTAAATGTTCAGCAGAGTGATGGCATGAGGAAAACAACTGTCTCTATCTCTAGTTGTTTTTTCATGCAATGCTCTGTAGCAGTGTCCCCAGGGAAAGAGTTGGAACAGTTTATGTCCAGGATGTGAGGGGTCTGTAGATATTTTCTCAGCCCTCTTTCTCACTCATGCAGTATACAGATCCTCAGTGGAAAGCAGACTTGTTGCAGCTGTTTTTTCTACAGATCTAACAATTCATTAAAATCTGTACCTGTTTGGTTGCTGTACCACACCAGGCAGTTATAGACGTACACATTACAGACTCAATACTTCCTGTGTAACTATATCAGCAGCTCCTGAGGCAGTCGAACTTTCTGAGTTGACATAGGGTGAACATTCTTTGTTGTGCCTTTTTAATTATGGTTTAAAGTTAGGTATCCATTTCAAATCCTGGGAGATTATAGAACCCAAAAACTTGAAGGACTTTACTGTTGATACTGTGTGGTCTAATATAATAAGAGGTGGTAGAACAGGAGGGCAAAACAATACAGTTATATTATTGAAAATAATATTATAATGATACAGTATAATCCATCCTGATTACTATGGCCATTTCATTAAGTTGCAGCATGTCCATGCCAGCTCACATGCAGAAACTCGCCCTATCATTTATTAATCCTATAATCTGAGGCCTTCTGAATATTCGTTCAAGTCAACTCTGAGTTCTGGTGTCCTGGACCTTTTCCTCTAGTTCAACTCACACTTAACGACCCACCATTTAAAAACTGTTCAGAGTTACAATAGAACCACCCCCTAAGTTATTTATGACCCTTCTTCAAAGTTACAACCTTCCATGCAATTAATAAAGTATAAAGATACATCTTCCTCCACTTATTTTCCCTACAGCAACATTTCTGTGGGTGGAGTGGGCTGAGAGAGAATGATTTGCCCAAAGGCACTACATTGACATATTTAAATTAATATTAAGAATATTAAACCAACATGGAATAACCAGAAGGCATGTCCAATTCATATGTGTTAACTTGTTTTCACATTTACTTACATCTCCATCATCAAAAGATAGATAACTAACCCTTTAGAATATCCACTAAGATGTCCAGTAAACCTGGGGGGTGAAAAGCCCTTTTAAAAATTAGTCTAATTGAGAAAGTGACAAATATTTTAACTAAACATATTGGCATTCAGCAATTTAATGCAACTACTGTATATTCTTTCTGTAGTTTCTCTAAAACTGTAATTAGTACTATGTTGATTTAAGTTAACCATTTTTCAACCTTTTTTAAAAAAATCTTTTATATACTGTATGTAAATAGGAATTATCACAGTCTATTTCTCAAGAGAACAAGACTTATATTTAAATCTTCTTCTAAATAACATCCAGATTAATGTCTTTAGTTCATAGAATACAATCAATCTAAAATTAGACCTCAGTACCTACTGAGATTTCAAAAAAAACCAAATAATAATTTCCCACTTGCATCTTTAGTGGTTCATATTCAGAGTAGTTTTTATTCTGAAAAAATCCCAGAAATGTGTGTGTGTGTGTGTGTGTGTGTGTGTGTGTGCAATGATATGATTAAAAGTTTTCATATGGGAGTTGTAATCTTAGAACAAGAAAATATTTCATGAAGTCTGACTGTCCCATAACAAATTTGTCAACCCCTTACTGAGTTTTCAGAAATATCTAAGTAGAATTAAGGGAGATAGTCCACTTAAATATATATCTCAATCTAGAAATAAAATTCATTTTCATATTTATTTTTTCAATACATTAATGAGTATTTTCAATAATCTTTGCCTTATTTGGCATCATGACAAAATTCAAACCTATGACAATTATATAGTTTTGAATATCAAATCCATTAACATTTATTTCTCAGAGTTCTTTGCTACTTACGAATTTTTAAGCAATAAACAAATCCCACATAAAAAGTTCTTAGCAACTGAGAATAGGTTAGATTTGTGCAGTTAACTGTACATCTACAATATGTAACATATTGTTATGTCGTATCTACAACATCAGCAAAATAATTTTGATAATTTATTATAGGAAATTTATACTTTAAAATATCCTCTGCATAAAATATCAGTTTGTATTCATTTCCAGATTATTTGTATGTTTTGAATACTTATATATTGTCTAAGATAAGTCAAATGTTCTGAGATCAAGTTAAATTTAAGATGAATAATGGATATCCCTGATTTAGTCTAGTAGTGAAGGCATCAAACTAGAAACTAGGAGATTAAACTAGGGTTTTAGTCCTGCCTTAGGCATTGTAGCTGGCTGGGTGACTTTAGGCTGGTGAATGACACCAGCCTTTCATGGCAAGCCAGTTGATTAATTTCTATCACAACCAATGGATCAACATTCAACTTCTGGTTGATCTGAAAAGAGCAGCCTGCATTTGTGGAAAAACCCTAGGAAGAAGAAACAAATCATATCCCTGATGAATTTGACAGCACATTTTATTCGATGTAGAAATAATATCATTAGTAATTATCTGAGGACAGGGGCTAAATTATAATTTTATTATAATCCAGGAACCAGACTATGCACAATGTATGATTGATTGTATGTTTTTTATAACCTACATTGATCAGTTGTAGTTAATATTTTTTCACCTACATTTAACAAGATAATCTCACCAAATAATAAGAGAAGGACTCCTTTTAAAAGGATTTATAATATACTGCTCAAAAAAATAAAGGGAACACAAACCTATAGGATGTCTTATTTTTGTGTTCCCTTTATTTTTTTGAGCAGTATATATCTAAATGTTATAGGAGCTAAGTTTTCTATATAAAATCCATTTGGACTAGAGGACTTCCCAGTTTTCACAAAATTAATAGTATATAATATTTCTTGTAAAGTTAAAAGTATAGTTAAATCAACCAAGTGAGCTTGGGAATTATTTGGACCGTTTATTTTATTTTAAAGATCTATCTGTTCATCTGGGATCTCTAGATTCAAACTATAAAGTCAAGTATAAAAATATAAAAATCACAAATTTATTGCTCCTGAGTCATTATATATTTTACCCATGGACTCCTTAATTGTAGATATTATATTATGTTGTTGCAATTGTTTCAGCTGAGAGACCAACAATTTCCCTGTTTTTTTCTCCTGTTCCCAATAAATCTGCTTTATACGCTTTAATGAATATTCAATTTTGAAGACATACAAATGACCAAGTTGCAGTTTGGCACGCATAAAAGCTTTATATAATTCCAAGAGGATTTCTGATACAGATATTTAAATTTTTCATGACTCCTTTCCCAAATTAAAACAAGCAGTTTCTTCTCCTTCTCCTTCTCCTTCTCCTTCTCCATCCCCCTACCCTTCTCTTCCTCGTCTACCTCTCTCCCTTCCTCTTTTCCTTCTTCTTCACATATGTAATAGTCTGATCCTGTACAAAAGCTCGAAAGGCCATCCAAGTCAACATTCAACTTCATCTTCTACTTAGGTGAAAGAAAAAAGTAATTTTCTGTCTGTCTATTTTTTTTTTGGCTAAGATCAAATGTTGTATAAGTTTATTTTTTAGTTTTATTTTCAAATTAAGAATCAAATGGAATATGGGTAATCTTATATTTTTGTTGTTTTATATTTGCTCTTGAAAAGCCAAGGTTTTGTAAAGCATGGAATGGCATAGTAAACAGATGAAAAAATACAAACTTTGATGGTGTAATTCCAGACCGATCATTTAAAGAGGGTTGGTTATTAAGACTATCTAAAATTCCTTAGGCTGGTGTATTAGGTCTCCTGTTAGAGCAAATAATTGTGGGTCAGCATAGGGAAGAGGGTAAGTTAGGAACTGGGACTCATCTGTACAGCCCTATCTACCCAATTCAGAAATATAGGTAGTCCCAGACTTACAACTACAATCAGGACTGGAATTTCCATAGAAAGTCATTGTGGTCATAACTCAAGTCAGACCCAATTTTACCATTTTTACAATGGTCGTTAAGCAAATCACCACAACCATTAAGTGTGAACCAATTCTTTTAAATTGTTTTGTGTGTGTGTGTGTGTGTGTGTGTGTGTGTGTGCTGGAAACCAGCAAAAAAAGTTGCAAATCATGATCATGTAACCAAAGGACACTGCAATCCATCATAATGGTGACCCATTTGCCAAGCCCTGAATTACATTTTACTGCATTCAAATCCAAATCTCTGGCATAGTTTTCAATGAATAATTCTGGCAACTCGGTCATTACCTGTTTCTAATCAGTTTGTAAAGTATCAGCATAGTATATGTTCAGATCCATGCATGTGGGCTTTTGCAATGACAGAAGGGAATTTTGTCAATCAGCAGATTTATAAGTGATGCCCAAGATTTTTTGGCGTGGCCCCAGTGCTGGGACCACTATGGCTGGTTCATACCATAATCTTTCACTTTCAAATTTAAATTTTCAGATCTTGATATTCTGAGTTCTTCTCCAGTTCTTTGTCTTTTATTCTATTACCTCCTGGTTATGCCACATCAATTATCTAATTATTTTTCTTTTCAGCCACAAATATAGATGGTGTCTTATGATCCAAGACTTTCTCAGTGTATATTTGGAAATCCCACAATATTTTAACTTGCTCATTTTCAATTAATTTTTCAACTATATGTTCCCATCCATTTTTTATTACTGCCACATAATTTTTACAGACATTCCAGTGAATCATTTAGGCAATTCTGTTATGTCACTGTTTATAATCACTGTGAGAGATTTTCTTGCCTAAGCTGAGTATATGATGTACTGTTTCTTTTGCTTATTTTCACAATCTGGATTTTGAATCATTTGATGATTTTTCAATTCTGGCCTTGATTGCATTAGTTTGAGTAGCATACTGTTGTGCAGCCAAACTCAAGCCTCTGGTTCCTTTTTTTTTTAATGTTCCAGTTGTAAGCCATTGCCAGGTTTTATTTTTATCCACTTTCAGCTCAAGCTTTTGTAGAAATTGACCCTGTAATGCTTTTCCTTGTCAACATTCTGTTCATGTTTTATTAGATTATTTTCATATTCACTTTTTGTTTCATCCACATTTAGTAAATTCCAATTTTTATCCTACATCAATGCTTGTCCTTGGCTGTCTTTAACATAATCAGCCAATGCATACTGTTCTTGTTCCACAGTTTGTTTGACTTGAAGTAAACCTCTGTCCCCATTTCTGCAGGTCAGCTATAATCTATCAATATCATTATGGGATATAATGCAGAGTGAATAGTCATCAGGGTTTTTTTTTGTCCAAACTGTTCAGTTTAGCATGTGTCTAGTTAATAATTCCAGCAGTGTATCGTATCACTGGTTTAGGTTTTCAAAAGACTGTGCCATGTTGTATTATTTGAATACTTGTTGACCTCTCAATCTTATTCAATACTGTATATCTCATAAATTCAGTTCCTGGCAACTGAGTTTATCAGAATATATGCTTGCCTCATTCTCCTTTTGCTATTCTTTATCCAGAACGAAAAGGGAACTGTAAATCAAAAGATGATGGGAAAAGCAACCATTAAATGTGCACTAAGACTTCTGAAATTTCTGTTGACCATTTAACCATGATTTTGAGCTCTCTGCCTGACAAATATCCTATGCAAACTGTAATTCTTTTCACGCTCAATTGTATCACAGTTTGCTTTTTTTATATCCTTTCATTTATAAAATGTTTTTCTTGAGGAAAAATGTGTTATTTGATCAAGTTTACTTGTAATTATTCAAAATAGGAGGGTGCAATGACAGTGGTTAAAGATACTGAGCTTGTCAACTGGAAAGCTGACATCCTAGGTTCAATACCCAAGTGCCACACAACAGGGTGAGCTCCTGTTACTTGTCCCAGCTCCTGCTCATCTAGCAGCTCAAAAGCATGCAAATGCAAGTAGATAAATAGGTAACACTTCAGTGGGAAGGTAACATCATTCTGTGTGCCTCAGCATATAGTCATGCTGGCCACATGACCATTGTCTTCAGACAATGCTGGCTCCCTCAGCTAAGAAATGGATTGCAGAGCTCCGCAACCTACAGCTGATTTTTTCCTGTTAGGGGACTCTAAATGGGCCTAAAGTCACCCTGGGGAGGTGACAAAGAAGGAGGGGAGCCCCGCCAACCACAGAGAGACGGCAGCCCTCCAGAAACCAGCAGAAGAAAGGCTAGCTTCATTCCAGAGTCTAGCCCAAGCTACAAGCAGCTGAAGCCAAAAAGCACTGACTCAAGTTTGATCATAAACAATGTGTTTGGAACTGGGTAAGAATATCAATTCTCTCTCTTCTACTTGATAATTGATTTCCTGGGGGGAAAAAACCCAAGAAGCAAAAATCCTCTGAAAGTGAAAAAGAGGGGGACTCTTACCCCATCCTCCCACAGAAGGAAGCGGCAAATTAAACTTTTATTGAAATATATTGAAATGAAATGAATATAAGACTTAAATCTGGATAAATTTGAAATTGGTGGAATTTGTTAAGATTTTCTTTTCAAAAGATTATTGATAAAAACAGAAGAAAGTAATTGCTTGTTTTGAAAACTGAAAAATGAACTGGTGCTGACATCTAGTGGTGGATGAAATTATACAACTGTAATTGTTCTAATACAGGAATTGGCAGAAAGCCCAGAAAAAGATAACTTGTTTTTGTGACTTCAATATCTTAACTAAATAGAACAGCTGCAACAAAGAAAAGAAAACATTTTGGGCTACATACAAGGTGAGAACTATAAATCTTAGGGGGAAAAATGACCTTCCTGGATTATAAATACTTATTGAACTGTGACTCTAAAGCTGTTTGCAGAGAAAGGAAAACTTTGATTTTTGGCTATCATGGAACATCAGAGATCTGCAGAAAGAACATATCAAGAAAAAACCAATACTTTCCAGGAGGAAATGTATGCTATGTTGCAACTAATTCAAATGACAATGATTTCAAACCACGAGGAAATTAAAAACAACTTTGAAAATATAAATGAAGACATCTTCAATTTAATCTTACAACAAAAAAATTCTCAGAAAATAAAAATAGAGAGTGATTAGATAAACTAGACAACTGAACATAAACCAGAGGAAAGAGATTTAAAGATGGAACCCAATAATGGAAGGAATTATAACTTAACCCAGGTGGAGAAAAAATTGCAGGAAATATCGGACATGGAAAAGTTAACTTACAGTTCAAGATTGCAAAATAAGTCTGAGGACAAGAAAAAAGATTCGTCAAAATGGATTATAAAGCTATCAAGAGAATTACGAGAACTTGAGAGACAAAAAATGATAAGAGAAATTAAGAAAGAAAGAAAAAGATTTTCAATGAATATAAAGGGGCAAAACCTTCTTACTGGATTTGTCTCTTGTACTTACAACATCTACAAGACTATGGGAAGACTTTTTGGTCCAGTGGAACATACAGATTAAGAAAGATGTTTGGCAAAAAAAAGGCTAAAATTAGAATTAAGAAATTAGATGATAGGATTTATTAGATGGAATATCTAAAGATTAAACACTTGTTTGAATAGGGTTAAAAAAAATGGAAAAATTCTGGATATGAATGTATTTTAGTTTAAGAGGGATGGGCCCCTCAAGTAACATAGTGTTTTTTATGATATGAGAAATATAAAAATGTTGGGATGGTTTATATGAGGAAAATGTTTTAGATATTTAAGTGTAATTGATCTTGACAAAATCTCAGTTGATAAAAATGTTTTGAATAGATTCAAAAGATTAGATGATTGGATTTATTAAATGGAATATTTAAAGATTAAACATCTGTTTGAATATCGTTAAAAAGAATAGAAAAATTGTGGATATAAATGTATCTTAGTTTAAGAGGGACATGTTTCTCAAGTAGTATACTATTTCCTTCTTTTTTCCTCTTTTTTTGTTCCTTTTTTTTAAGATATGAGAAATGTAAAAATGTTGGGGTGGCTTGTATGAAGAAAAAGACTTAAATACTTAAGTGCAATTAACTCTGAGAAAATCTTAACTGGTAAGAATGTTTTGAACATTGCAGGGAAAACAAATCTAAATAAGAATTTTGAAAAAAGGATCTATGATGAGGTAATTAAGACAATCAATTAGAATAGAAGCTTTATATTGATGTGGTTGTTAAATATTAAAAATGTTTATATTCAATTGTTATCTATCAAAATAATAAGAAATGTACTAATTCAAGGTTGGTAAAAGAGAATATTATTGGAAGAAGAGAAAATCAAAGAAAGCTACTATGTGGATTATGGAATTATAGAAATTAATTTTTATTGATTGTTTTTAAATATAAACCCAGGCAATACACTGTTTACCAAATATTAAGGTGAAAAATCAATAAAATATTATTAAAAAAAGAAATAGATTTGAACATTGCCCCCTAAAGTCAGACTGTTCATAATACAAACCATCTATGTTTATTTCTTTTAAATCATGCCTTTAAAAAACTCTTTAAGTGAAAAAAATCACCTTAAAGATAAAAAAGGAAACAGGCAGCTCTCACTTATAGCTGTGTGTCTTCTGCAGTTCACATAATACCATTTAGAATAGTCTGTTTCCTGTCAAAAATTGCCAAGCGTCTAGTGCGAGGCAGAAAAGTTTTCCTGAAGGTTGTTTTTTTTTTGTAAATTCTCATTTAATTTGCTGAAAGAAGTTTCATTTTAGAAACACTTTCATAGGAAAATGAATCTGAAAGCAGACAGAATTTGTACCATGTTTACATAACACTTTATATGGTCCAAGCTGGCAGGATAGGAAGCAAATATCCGCAGAAAATAAAATACATGTATCCATCCCATCAAGCCCAAAGAAGGTCTGGAATGTATAGGAACTCCTGCCACGGACAGGGAGTTGGACTAGAAGACCTCCAAAGTCCCTTCCAACCCTATTATTCTATTTTCTGTTTTCTATGTTCTATGTGAAATAAGTATCCATTATTTCCTATTGCTGGAACATTCTAATTATTTTGAGTTTTGTTCCATTCAGAACATTTCAACCAATCTGAATTTTGTCCTATTAGAACATAACTAATTCAACACTTTCCAATAAAACAACTTGAATGGGGGCATTTTTATCCTGAGTTCAGCATGAAACATCCTTATGCATATCCCCCCAAAAAGACAATACAATATAAAACTGAAACTTCTTTCAAGACGAACAAGAAAAAAAGTGATATTTCAAATTATGTGAGATTTCAGTAAAGTTTTATGATGTAGCCTAGAATCTTATTATCATACTGCCTATAAAACAACCTAGTTTCTAGCAGACCCATTTTAGTCAATCAATTTTTATTACAGCAACTGACCAGTGCAAAATAACATAACAAATAAGCAAAACATTAACACAAAAATCATATTGGCACAGTCTGGATAAAGCTAAGGGCAAAAATAATTCATTATTAATTTGTTTCCTAAAGAGCCATTTGGCGGACTTGACAAGCTGAAGTACAAAATTTAGCCACACAAAGAGTAACAACTGTTCCTGCCAATGAAAGGAAAGCACTGTATAAAAGATATCTGCTGTGCCAGATTGATTACTCGAAATCAGAATAATATGAATGGCACAAATACGTCAGCAAACTAAGCAATACAATGGGACAGGAATCAAGGTTTCAGCCTCCCCAAGGGCAGATATGGATTCCATAAGTATATTACAACATCTAACATTCAGGATTATTTGTGTTAAAACATTACACTGAACAGCATAAATGCTCTACTTGCCTCCTGGGTGATTAGATGAGTAATGTATCTAGTTTATTGGAAATGTTTGAAAATCTTTCAGGGTAAATGGTATCTGGTAATTTAACCAGATCCTGTTGGTGCTCACAACCTAATTTTTTTGTCTAATACAGCAATTGGCTTTGCTTTTTCAGATCTATAGGAAAGACAGGTGAAACCAATTTGGATTCTACATTTCTACACCTTTTGAACTGAAAATTGGCAATCACAATGAGAAGTGTCAGGTTCTAGTAGACATGTATAGAGATGAAGCCCCCACAACTCTGGGAAGCAAAGCTGTTCCATTCATTAATTGTTCTCACTGTCAGGAAATTTCTCCATAGTTCCAGACTGGATCTCTCTTTAATAAGCTTCCACCTTTTGCTTCTTGTCCTACCCTCAGGTGCTTTGGGGAATAAGTCAACCCTCTCTTCTTTATGACAGCCTGTTAAGTACTGGAAGGCAGCTTTCATGTCATCCCCTAATCTTTTCTTGGTTAGGCTAGACATACCTAGTTCCCTTAACTGATCTTAATACAGTTTAGTCTCTGGTCCCCGTATCATCTTTGCTGGTCTTTTCTGCACTCTTTCTAGGATATCAGCATCTTTTTTTGTATTGTGGCAATCAGGATACAGTATTACAAGTGTGGCCTCACTATTGTAGAATAGAGCAGCACTATTATTTCTCATGATCTTGGTGCTATTGCTCTGTTGATGCAGCCCAGGACGGCATTGAAGTTTTCAGCAGCTGCAGCACACTGATGGCTCATATTTAAGTGATGGTCCATTAGGAGACCAATATCCCTCTCACTGTTACCACTGTTGAACCAAGTACCATCTATTCTATACCTTTGCATTTTTTTTATTTTTTTTTTCTGCCTAAGTGTAGCACCTTACTTTTCTCACCACCAAATTGCATTTTGCTGGATATGACCCGATGCTCAAATCTGTCAAGATCCTTCTGAATCAAGTGTATCTTTCAAAGTTTTGGCAATTCTTCCCAGTTTGGTATTGTCTGCAAATATGATGAATTTCCCTTCTATCCCTTCATTCAGATCATTTATGAAGGTGTACTGGACCCAAAATAGAATCTTGAGGTACTCTACTGCATGCTTCTCTCCATGTAGATGTAAGTTCCATTAAGGACTATATTCTGAGTGGGATTGCTCAGCCAATTGCAAAACTATCTGGTGGTGGTACTGCCTATCCAACATTGTTCTAGCTTACCAAAATGCATACCAAGACCCTGGTGGTGCAGTTGTTAGAATGCAGTATTGCAGGAAAATTCTGTCCACAACCTGTAGTTTGATCCTGACCGGGCTCAGGGTTGACTCAAACTTCCATCCTCATTGATAAAATGACTCCAATTGTTGGGGGCAGTATGCTGACATTGTGTCTAGTTTAATGAAGAGAAGGTCTAGGGGTGACATGATAGCAGTGTTCCAATATCTCAGGGGTTGCCACAAAGAAGAGGGAGTCAAGCTGTTCTCCAAAGCACCTGAAGTCAAGACAATAAGCAACAGATAGAAACTAACCAAAGAGAGAAGCAACTTAGAACTAAGGAGAAATTTCCTGACAGTTAGAACAATTAATCAGTGGAACAACCTGTCTCCAGAAGCAGTGAATCCTCCAACACTGGAAGTTTTTAAGAAGAGACTGGACAGCCATTTGTCTGAAATGATATAGGGTTTCCTGCCTGAGCAGGGGGTTGGACTAGATGACCTCCAAGGTCCCTTCTAACATCATCATCATCATCATCATTATCATCATCATCATCATTATTATTATTATTATTATTATTATTATTACTACTACCACTACTACTACTACTACTACTACTATGGTATATAAGTCTAAGTACTATTGCTATTTCCTTGATCTACTAATTTAGTCATTTTATCTAGAAGGCAATGAGGTTTGTCTGGCATGATCAGTTTTTAATAAACCCATGCTGGCTTCTAGTGATCGCTTTGTTTATTTCTAGGTGCTCACAAATCTGCCACTTGATTATCTTTTCTAAGATTTTCCCGATTGTTGATGGTGATTGGTCAGTAGTTTCCTGGATCCACTTTTTTCTCCTTCTTGAAGAATGGAATAACATCAGCTCTTTTCTAGTTCTCTGGTAGCACCAGGAACTCTGAAAGATTTTATTCAGTGGTTTGAGATCACATCTGCCAGCTCTTTCAGAAAAAGGGATGCAAACCATCAGGTGCTAGTGATTTGAACTAGTCTAAAGTGGATAGGTGTTTTTTTAACCAATTTCTTACCTCTTTTCATCTGCATTGATGTTTGTTTCCCACTGTGCTGCTTTTAATGGATTTGGCTGGTTTTTTTCCTTTTCCTAAAGGCAGATACAAAAAAGGAATTAAACAACTCCGCTTTCTCCCTGCCACTCGCCAGCTTCTTGCCATCTTCTCCCATTAGTTGACTGATCATTTCTTTCACTTTTTCTCTTGTTCCTTACATATTGAAAGAAACTTTTTTGTTGTTATTTCTGGCATTTTTTCAAGTTTTAGTTCATTCTGAACCTTGACCTTCCTGACTCCATCCCTGCAGTTCTGGACTATTTATTGGTATTGTGTTTTGGTTATGTGTTCCTCTTTCTATTTTTTATACTTGTCCTTCTTGTCCGTCAGTTTGTCCCTGTTGATTAAGAGTTTATTTCCCTGTTGATTTCAGGGTAGTTAAAGTTCCACATTATAGTGATATGTTTTCTGCACATCCCAGCTAACTAATTAGAAAAGAGTTCACCTATTTCCTCCACTTGTTTGGGTGTCTGTAGCACACCCCTGTGGCAATGCCATTTATTTTTCATCTGATATTCACCCAAATACTTTCAATAATGCTTTCATCCCTAGTATTGTGTATTTCTCTTGAGGTGTAGTAATTCTTTACATAAAATGCAATTCTTCCCCCTTTCCTTTTGAGTTAATTCTATTTCTTTTGAACAATTTACATTCTTCTAGTACTATGTTCCAGACATGGGTGTCATCCCATCAGGTTTCAGTATTAGCAACAATATCTTACTTGCCTTTATGTACTAGGACTTCACATTTTCCCTGTTTGTTACCCAAACTCTGAGCATTAATGTACAGATATCTAAGCTCATTATGACTGATCTTGCATCTGCTTCCCATGTCTCCTCTTTTATACCTGAGTTCCCCTTCCTTCTCATACTTACTTTCTATTTTTTTTTGATTGGTTATCTTATGAATTATGCTTGGGTTTGGTCTAAAAGATTGGTCTCCTCTCCTTCCAGTTTTAGTTTAAATCCCTTCAGATGAATAACATAATAAAACATGATTAAAAGCAGAATTAAAGCAGAATTAAGAACAAGATTAAGATTTACATTTAAAACTAAAACTCAAGGTTAAAAAATTCAGAAGGTTAACAAAACTGAGAGAGTTCCCTCAAGCCACCCAGCCACCCCCAGGGTTGCATCACAAGATTCCGTTTTAGGCCCAGTATTCTTCAATATCTTCATAAATGACGTAGACAAGGGAATTGAAGGGGAACTCATCAAATTTGCGGATGACACCAAACTGGCAGGAGCAGCCAACATCCCAGAAGACAAACTCAGAATCCAAAAAGATCTTGACAAACTTGAACAATGGGCCCTGTTCAACAAAATGAGTTTCAATGTGGATAAAAGAAAAGTTTTACATTTAGGCAGGAAAAATCAAAGGTACACGTACAGATTGGGCGAGACCTGGCTTAAAAACAGTAACTGTGAGAGGGACCTTTGAGTCCTAGTGGACGATCACTTAATCATGAGCCAGCAGTATGCAGCAGCCACCAAAAAAGCTAATACAATCCTGGGTTGTATAAACAGAGGCATAGAATCAAGATCACACAAAGTATTAGTACCGCTTTATAAAACCATAGTAAGACCACATCTAGAATACTGCAGCTAATTGTGGTCACCATATCACAAAAAAGATTGAGAGTTTGGAAAAAAATTCAGAGAAGAGCAACTAAGATGATCAAAGGCCTGGAGACCAAAACATATGAAGAACGGCTGCAGAACTTGGGTTTGGCTAGTCTAAAGAAAAGAAGAAACAGGGGTGACATGATAGTAGTATTCCAGTATTTGAGGGGTTGCAACAAAGATGAGGGGGTCATGTTATTCTCCAAAGCACCAGAGGGCAGGACAAGAAACAATGGTTGGAAACTGAACAAAGAGAGAAGCAACCTAGAATTAAGGAGAAACTTCCTGACAGTGAGGACAATTAACCAGTAGAACAGCTTGCCTCCAGAAATCGTGGGTGCTCCATCACTGGCGATTTTTAAGAAGAGCATAGACAGTCACTTGTCTGAGATGGTATAGGTTCTCCTGCTTAAGTGACGGGCTGGACTAGAAGACCTCCAAGGTCCCTTCCAGTTCTATTCTATTCTATTCTATTCTATTCTATTCTTAGACCCCCATGCTAATTGGCAGAGCTAGATCTTAACACTCTTCTGGAAAACCAGAAGATTGGTTAATTTCTTAGAGACTGGCTAAAGATATCCCTATTTCTGTTTTTTCATAAATAAAATGCTTATCAGTTTTTCACTGATAACTTGCACAGTGGAACCCCTTAAGCAGTGTTCCTCTCTATCACCACAGTCTGCCAGAAAAATACTAATCCACCAAGCTACAGTAAATATCTCAGTATTTATATAGTATTTAGGATTAGGATTACGTTCTTGAACTAACCCACTAAAAATACTGAGTGATTTAAAATTGGTCAAAAGATAATTGTAAAATATTACCATTTATACATCTCTTCTGGATTCATCTAAAAGAAAACCTGTATGTTTAGATGAAGCAAGTATTTCTAATGAATAGAAAAATATTTCAAAGAGAGGAGGGAATTACATGCTGCAATTTGGAATTTCAAATAGTAGAAAAACAAATAACCCTTCACCTGAAATCCAGTGTAATTTAGATGCTGCTGGATTAGGAAGATGAATGCTCTACTTTCGGCTAACAAAGTGAACCAATTTTATTTTAAAAATGAGATAAACTTTGCACACATGTTGTGAAAGTATATAAAAAGCTTATTTGTTAAGGATTTTGCTCTGCAGAAATTTGCTACACAAATAATTGGTATTATTAATATTTATACAGCTGCTATCTCCACAATTGATCATTAAAGGCTAGTCAAACTTTATACCAACATACTTTCTTCATACAAAGAGCCTCCATGTATTTCCACCCATTCTTGCCAGGAGACAAGTCATGATTAATTTAGTAGGATAGTGTAAAGACTTGACATATTATTTTACAATATTTATTATTTAAATGCTGAAGTAGCTTATTTTATTATCTTAGTGTGTTTGGCCTTGGGATTGATTCATTTGCTTATAGTTATTCTTCAAATACATATACCTGGTGATAATTCCTACTGTCTGGAAGGTATTGTCTGTCAATGACAGAATAAACCTTCTCTCAAAGAAGACACTATTATTCCCTTAAACTAAAGCCAGTTCCTTTCTAATTAGCATCATAGTTCTGGGGTGTGAAATGATAAACCTTTCTGAAGTTAATGAGGCAATTCTGGGAACAATTAAACCTTCCAAGTATGAAGACACACAAATTTAATGGAAAAAAATGTTGAGAAATAAAGTCTTCATTTGTGCTACAGCTAGAGAATGTATAAATCTAGTTCTATGATTAAGTATTAGTAATATGATTAGGTTTTAAACAAAGAGTTCAATTTTCTTCTTTCTTTGAGTATAGATAGGATAGGAAGCATGCATTAACTATAATAGAATACAAACTAATTTATGTTTTCCTATCTCTCACATTCATTGGCATCATGGATGTAGTAAATTATTTGATTTGATACAAAGCAAAGATTGGATAATCCAGTTATATAATTAATAACATAACTAAGGATATCATCATGTGACATAAAACTAGGCTGTAAGGCAGCAGGCATGGAGTATCAAGGAAGCATGTTGGGCAAGGTAATGAGGTAAAATAAACAAAATGAGCTAAATTGATAACAGTTGTGGAACTATACAGATTTTTTTTAAAAAAATACCCTAAATATATTTATTTATAATCACTAAGTCATCTTAGTCATGAGCCAAAACAGATAATAGAATTAGAAGTGAAGTCTCACTGTGTTCAATGATGTTAATTTCCATAAACTGCAGTGATAAAGGAACTAGACTTCCTTTAATACTACAATAGCTTGTTTATTATTTCAATGTGTAACCCAATCTTTCAATCCAATCTAAAATAAAAAAGTTACAAAATAAGTAAATAGCAGAGTGTTTAATAAAATAAGTAAGTAGCAGCAAATTTCTATAAACTAAGATTTCACCAATCTGGTAACCATCAGATTGATGGACTTCAACAATCATAACATTCACCATCCAAATACAGATGACTTATCTAGAGAACACAAGTTTAGATGAGGCTGAGTAAATTAATAGCTCTTAAAGAATTGGTTAGAAACTTTATTTTCAGGTGATGTTGTTTCTAAATGCATGTTCTTTAGGTTTGCAAATGAGGCTTCATGATCTATAGGAGGAATAAATACCTCTAAAAATCATTTTGAATCTTGTTGGTGTTAAGTCACCAAGCTACACAGATTCTGAATATACTTTCAAAGAGATGCATATAGTTTATTAATCCCTTCCTATACTAATAGGTTGAACAAATGGATGGCCCTGGCTAGATTTCTCCAAATCAATGGTGTCTATAAGGAGGGCTGAAAGCTGGTATGATAGAGGAAGCAGGATTGTGAAGCAGATCCTGCACCATTTGATATGTATGCAAAACTATATATACAACAATAATCCTGATTTCCATAGTTCAGAGACTGAAAACAGAGTTGGACTGAATTATTAGTTCAAAATGTGCTTGCGGTTTTGTTTAGATTGTGCATACCCAGCCAGTGTTGTTTCTTAACTAGGGATTGTGTTTGTGTGTGTTGCATTAATCCAGTCAATTGTTTGGGGGGGGGGACTGTTTGTTTGTTTTTTAGCAAACAAACTTTTACTTGCTGTACTATAAGCTGGTAGCAAAAAAAGCAGCTTGAATGATGCTGGGAGAGGGCAACCAAAAGAGCCCCAGCTTGTTCTCTCATAGTTTCCCATGGCACCCTCTGATGCTATCATTGGTCAGCAAGGCAGGGATGGTCCTGGCATGGATGGGGAACCAACAGATTGAAACCACCAGACTCGCAAAATGGAAGAGGCAGGGGGACCAGAAGGGCAACTGGCATGCCAAAGCAGCTTAAAGTGGCCAAAAGGTGCCCAGCAGATTCTCCCACCCTAGGTCCCATGATTCCACTTCCACAGAATAGTTACTATTTGCAAAGGCTATACATTCTATGCCCAATGGTCAGAAAAGCTGTTACATTGGCCAGATTTTATGTCTTACCTTCAGGGATTTTTGGGGGGAGGGGGGACTCAACAGGATTCCTATTAAAAAATATGAATGCCCATGTCTTTTAGAAGGCACTGCCTCAGCAGCAGCACATATCCTTCTTTGCTACTTCTTTTATTCAAATTGGCACAAAGATTTAATTACACTTTTTTAGCTACTAGCCATTGCAAAATAGATGCCAATCTTATTCTTCCTCTCCTGGCTGGCACCTCAAAGATGAGCTTTGGGAGACTAACTGAATTCTGCTTGCTCGCCACCCCTGTTCATTGTGTGATAATATAGTCTTCCCTGCTAAAAACCTTATGGAGCCTCAGGGCAGAATGTTAAAACTCTGCATGTTATAACTTTACAATATTAAGCAATAGTTTATGATACTAAATGCATTTACATTCATTTATTCATGCTTACCTTCCTACAGTTATCACTTAAGTAGCTTAAAATTTAGTCACTACTGAATTAAAGTTTAAGTATTTCACTGTTTCTATTTTTAGCAATTGGTAATTTGCTTAATATATTCCTCATGTGCCTTATATCCTATTTTTTAATATCTTACTGTTGCATTTTTATAATGTTTTAGTTTTAATTCTAATTCATTGTCTTAAAATTATACTCAGTTTTGGTCACTGAACATGATAAAGTATAAATGGACTGTATCCATGGCAAAACCTGTGCTAGGTTAAGAGGGAACACTATTTTAACACAAGTATTGCTGAAGCTGTGTCAGATTAGATTACTGTTACGTCATGAAGACATAACAACAGCAACAACCGTTGCTGGTATATGTTTGTGCCACAATTCCATGCAAGTGAGACAAGTCTCATAATCATTTCCTTTGTAGTAGAGTGCCAGTGGTGAAAATATTTCTTTCTTGTTTAAAAATACAAATTTATGTTTCAGTTTCAGATGAGTACTATACAACTGTAGAAAAAGACTAACATTTTCTCTTGCTAAAGTTTTGAGATACATCTCAGGAATGATCACTGAGGGTCATTAGGTCTGTATCAGTGTCAGTGAGTGAGCACACATTCTCAAATTACGCCCTACAGTTGTCTTTTTGTCAGTATTGCTAGCACTCATTCTGTTGTAATTATGAACTAGACTAGGGGTAGGCAACCTTGGCTCTTTTATGACTCGTGGACTTCAACATAGCTGGCTCAGGAATTATGGGAGTTGAAGTCCACGAGTCATAAAAGAGCCAAGGTTGCCTACTCCTGAACTAGACCAATGTTTCTCAAACTCCATGATTTTAAGATGTGTGACTTTAGCTCCCAGTCTTCCCCAGCCAGACTCCAACTAGGAATTCTGGGAGTGAAATCGATACAAGCTAGGGCTGCTGAAGCTGAGAAACATTGCATTAGACCTTTTACTTGCTTTATGATATAAAGTTTGAGCTTGCTTACTGAACATCTTATAGATGATTTTTCTATTGCAAAGCTTCTAGTAGAAAGCAATCTTACTGGTCTAGATTAGGTAAGCCCTGCAGGACCCTGCTATGAATATAATTGTGTTGCATTCAGTGTCATGCAAAGCAAAAACTGGATATTAAGCGTATAGCACAGACTTCATGAGCTTTTTCATCCTCTCCCCATGCTTTCCCCTCATGCCCCACTGGCTGTACATTCCACTGCCAGCTTGAGATTTCAATGAAAAGTCTACACAACTTCCAATGTATTTTACAGCATATATGTGATTTTTGTGTTTCCTGTCTCAAAAAGATAACATAGAAAATCAAGACCACTGTCTCCAAATCCATATATTTATTTTATTTGAATAACAGAATGACAGAGCTGGAAGGAACCTTGGAGGTCTTCTAGTTCAATGCCCTGCTCAGGCAGGAAACCCTATACCACGGGTGTCATACTCGATTGTGTACGTGACTTATCGTGACTTTTTTGCCTTTGTGGAGCCAGAGTGGGTGTGGCCTATGCGTGACACATCCGTCCCATGGGCCACCAGTTTGAACCCCCCTGCCCTATACCATTTCAGACAAGTTCAGTCTCTACTTAAAAACTTCCAGTGTTGGAGAACCCACAACTTCTGGAGGAAAGCTATTTGACTGATTAATTGTTGTCATTGACAGGAATTTTTTCCTTAATTCTAGATTGGATCTGTCTTTGATAAATTTCCTTCCATTACTTCTTGTCCTGCCCACTCCTTCTGATGCAGGTGTATGTTTTGTTGCTGCCTGTTCTTTTGTTGCAGTGTTGTTTTTGTTTTTCATGTTTCTTTTGTACTGCCCAGGGTAATTGGAATTCATGCATTGTACAAGTGTAAATAAATTAATAAATAAAGTTCTAAGCTATCATGGACTGACTTCAGTGGGATTGCACAGCACATAGATATACTAAATAAAATTAAGTAAATAAAATTTACTGGCCAAAACTAGAGTTTTGCAGCTCAGATATGGGAGCTATAGCTTCTGGAAGCTACAAACAATGCAGTCGTTTTAAGTTGCTTAGATCTCAGGTTGCCTGGAATTGATTTTGGGCTTATTAATCCAAGCAGTACAGAGAGATTTGGTGTTCAAATCAGTGGTACAACTCGCAAGTTATGAGGTTTTGTGGAATATGTTTCATTCCTGTATTTTGTTCCCATGTTGGCTCAGAAGTGTATGAACCCTCCCCAAAATCACAGAGACACTCCTGTGTGGCTCAAGCTTTCTTGTAAGATTGTGGAACTATGGACTCAATGTGGCTTTTGCATGCCTCTGAGCTTACTTCAATAAAATACAAATTGGACCAGTTTTGATCTTCCACCTGTCTTTTGTTCAATGTCATTTTGTTGTCATCAGCATTCTCTGCCCTGTATTTCACTTGAAAGTTCCCTATGTTTCCCACTGAGTTCTTTCTACCAACCCACATAGCCACACATAGTACACAGACCTTGTGCAAGTGTTATGCCGATCTGCAGCTCTGTTGTATTGGTCCCTATTCTTCTCAGCTAGTTAATAGTACCCCTGACACCTAGAGGCCTCATTATTCTTATTCATCATGCCAAGCTTGCTTCTTACTCATCACCTCTCTCTGATGCTAAACAACATTGGTTGGAACCATAGTTCCCTATCCATCCCATTATTTCTAAATTATGATAACTCCCTGACTAGATTCACATATGCCCAAAGCATATAAACCAAAGCATATACACTCAATCTCAAGTTATCTATCTCACTAACCAATGATTTAATCTAACCATAATTTATAAAACAATGAAGTTTATACAAACTTGGCTGCATTCATACAACAAGCTCTAATATGCTTGTAATATAAATTAGTTTAGAGTTTATAGCAGGATAATGTAGGATGTATGCTGTGCGTTAGTTAGGTTAAGCCCTAATGTGGCCTATTTGTTGCGACAAAACAGGAATTGCATTTTGCTAGTCTACGGTTAGGGCTTAGTTTACTATGTGAACCTACCAGGAAAAAATAAATAAATTATGGTTTATAAAAACACTGAATGGCTATGCACTTTGCAAAACTAAAAACCAGCCCATTTTGGCTTAGCACAATGCACAAAGCAGGTCATTCTCTTTTGAGAAAATCATTTTTCATATTACTGCCAGTTTATACAGCATGTGGAGCTAGAAAAATCATAGAGACTACTACACACTGAAATAAATTGTGCTTGGCTGAGAACTCAGGCAAATATTTAAGAGGTATAAAAATGATTTAATAGGTATAACAGAGATCCGTAGGGATGACTATCATGACTGGAATATAACAACTAAAGGATATAATTTGTTCAAAAGGAACAGTCTCTCATCCAGAAAGTGTATAGGCAGCTGGGAGTGTGCTACGAAAGCAAGTGAGCAGGAACAGAGCAGTTGTGCAAATATTAGTGATGAGCCAAGTGACAAGAACGAATGTACTAGGGGGATGTCCCGCCATTGGAGCTGGTCAATCAGCAAAAACATCTGAGTATAAAACCCAAGTTCCAATCACCTGAGGTGGTTCTTGTATCCCAACCTTCCCAGAATAATGGGAAGGACCCTTATCTCTGCAGGGATCAACAAAATCAGAACACCACACTAAGGAGGAAAAGAAAAATGATGAGGTTGGGAGATTGCACTTCAATCAGATACATTTTCATAAGAAATGTGCTGTTTTACTAGTAAGTTTATTGGAATCTAAGTGAAACATTATCAAGGTTTATCATATCAGTCAATGACTATCTATTTCCACTTTCCCATATGGAGATAAATGACTGTTAGAAGAAGTCAAATATGCCACAGGATTACAAGCAATTACAAGAAAGTTCTGTTTCACCTATCTGCCCCATTGATGTCTCCTGGAACTGAGTAACTAGCCAGGAATTTCCTGGAACTGAGTAACTAGCTAAGAAGATAGTACCATTAAAAAAGAGGTTGATTCCTGGATCAATGCATATATCACAAACAATACTTCATCAAGGTAGGGGAAAAAAAGTTTGACCAAAACTTTAAAACTAAGCAAAAGGGGTTGCTACAGAGTCAGGTAGAAAGGACTGGGCAATAGGAACATGGCTGCACATGAAAATGGAAGAAGACTGAAGCAGGAAAGATGCTGCTCAGAAATCTTTGCATAGAGGGGTGGTGAGACCAGTGCCATTCTGAAACGCTAAACCATAAACCAACAAACATATTTTGGGATAAGGGGAAAAAAGGAAACTGGAAATCCTAACATGAGAAGGCAAATATGTTCTGATAGGTATCATAGGAACTAGTGGAATGAGAGTCATAAATAGAATATGGCATTCAAAGAATATGACTGAGCATTTTTTTCAAAAGATATATGCCTAATATAAAGAGAAGCAAAGTAGTTTTGTATCTGAAGAAGACTGGGAAGAAATTCATTTCCCTGCAGTTAGAAGCCTTGTTGAAAACATCTGGGTAAGATTAAAAGAGTTTATTTTAGAACATCCACCCATGCAGAAGAGGTGGACAATTTAATTCAACCATTCTTATATCTTCCTCAAACTAACTCAGCTAGGATTTTGCCATTTTAAATTGCCTTAGCTAATTATTCACTTCTAGATTTTTAAATTGTCTATTTATAGGCAAGTATATACTTTTATTTGAAAGTAAAATATTCATTGGAATTCTTGTGTAACAGCCTTAAACTTCCTTCTAATACATATCAAAGATCTGGGGGTGGGGGGAACCATCTACAATGATGGGATAAAATAGTCAATATCCAGTGGTTCTCTGCCTCTTTGTACGTTTGTGAGAAACCTTGCTACATATACAAAAAGGGTAGGGCTTTGATCATACTATTGTAATCACCATCTTTACTTTACTCTCCTGCATCCCATCACAAGGATGCAGATAGCATCTTCCTTTTTGGATTTCTAGTCTAAATTCTAAGGAAAGATAAGTCAAGAAATTCATTCTTTTATTAAGCAAAGTTCACCTTCACCCTTCCAGATCACCACAAGGAAGACCTAATTGAAAAGAGTGGTGTATCATTTTCTGCCACTACTCTCAGCCTAGCAGCAAAACTGGGAAGCCAACATGCCATAGGTCAGAATCTATCACCCAAACTGAAAAACAGTTGACACATTGTGAGGAGATAACAATGTCCCTCTTCAATGTTTTTTAGCTCTTTATTAGAGTACTTTTAAACATGGGTTTAATGCTATCCTGAAAGAATGCTTCAGAATGCTGTTCTAGTTGTTTTTGACTTACATTAATAGCCTCTCTCTCTTGCTTCCTTAGGTAGTGTCTCTCTACCACTACACTAATTTCTGCTGATCAAGATCTCTGAGATGAGGTCTTGGAAAATGATGTCCAAGTATTAGAAGGGAAGTGACATGCCTATAGCAAACTAAAGTGACAAATAATTGCTGGGCATGTCCCATATACTTTGTTGAGGAAGCATTGTAGATTTTGCCCCAAAGTCACCAGCTGTCTTTATATCTAAGGTGGGACTGGATCTCACCGCCTCTGGTTTCTAGTCTGATGCATTAACCTCTATAGCACCCTGGCTTTCCTGAGGGGATTTGTTATTTTGAAATTTGAACTGTTAAAGCTAATGTTAAGCAGCCTTACATGTGAAGTATGGTTTAAATGAAGGCAATGTCATGAGGACATGTCATAGAAAAATGGCATTGATGCATTGAGGATAATATGAGGACGAACATGAAGAAAAGTCAAAACCAATTGGTTCCTTCTTCCCTAACAATAGTGAATATATTCCACCAGGAAATTGTGAAGATCACATAAAGGCACAGAATTAAAATTTCAGAAAGATACAGGGAATATTTATATCCTTTTAAAAAATTAAATCTCCATGATCAGATCATTACATTAGAATACTGAATTTTATCTTAGGATACTGATAGAATATGTGGTTGCCCAAATTGATAATTTTGATAAATCCTGGCAAACAGAGGAAGTACTAAACAATCAGAATAGGAAAAATTATATCTTCAAAGAGAAGGGAAATAAGGATTCAGAAAAGTATGGACCACGAACTGAAGAAACAGACATAATTATTTAATATGTAACAGAAAAGACACCAAGTTTTTTTCCACTTAGGAACCAGACATCAAATTTATCAGAGGGAAGAGACATAGCTCTGTAATAGTTCTTGTGAAAGTTACTAGAATTACACTTGATTACAAATTGAATATCTAGCCTGCATCAGCAGAAGCAGAGTTTCCAAATTATGGGAAGGACCAGCTCCAATTTATTCTTCATTAGTCAGACTTCACCTCAGCTACTGTGCCTAGTTCTGGACATCATACTTTAAGAAAGAGTCAAAGAATTGGAACAGGTTGAGAGAATGGTAGCCAGAATGAATACAGAGTATGTGCTATGAAAAGAGATTGGAAGGGCTGGGCATTTTTAGCACTGAGAAAGGAAGAGTGAAGAATGTGATGGCACTCTTCAAATATCTAAATCGATTATCATGGAAAAGACTATAACTGCTCTCAGATTTTAAAAAATGATGAAAGTAATTTTAAATTTGCAGAATTTAGTTAGAAAAAATTCTAACAATTGAATTTAGAAATAAAAATGTTAACAATAAAAAACTGTTGGTAATGGAACCTATCACCTACAGAAGTGTGGTATTCCCTAACACATGGTACATTCAAAAGGAACCTTGATACTGTCTATCAGGGTTTTTTTTTTAATTTGGATTTTTGTACAGGGATTGCATTCAGTGGTCCAGATGGCCTCTTCCTAGTATATAATACTAGGACTAACAGAAATAGGCACACTGCTCTTTGTTCAAATATACAGTCAAAGCAGTATCTTATTTCCTGCATGAATAACATTAACTCTTTAAAATTGCATTTAGGATTAGTTGTGAAATGCTAATTAATGGTCATCTTCTCTGAGGCTGTTAAAAATTCATTTGAGCATTTGAAGGTGATTAGTAGAGTCATAAAAGAGAAGCAAGATAAAAGTTGAACTCTGCTTCTTGTTCTTTAGTCCTTGTTTTGCAGAAGAAAAGAGATTTACAGGTAGCTAGATATTTAATTAGTACACATGTATGTTCCAAAATACATATTCATAAACTTTTAAGCTTGCTAATTTGGAAATATACTTATTATGCCTGATCAGGCACTGTATAAATAGCTAGAAAATTATTTTCTTTTCTTTCCTTTTCTAATATGATACCCAATCAACATGATTGCCACAGATTTATGGGGGTAGGGGTTTTAAGAGAAGTAAAGATGTGATTGAGAGAACATGGTTAGAAAGTGGCTATGCAGAAGAAAGAGGTAAAGAAACAGAAACATTAAGGGTGAGCATAAGGTACTGAGGGGAAGAAAAAACAAGAGAATACACAAGAAAGACAACCTCCCCTAAACTTTCTATGTGGTCTCAGGAGAATAATGATGGCAAGGAGCAAATAACCCCAGTGATGGGCAGAGTTAATTTAAAAGGGCATTGGACTGGCAATTCCAGAAAGAGGGCAACTGACAGTTTTATACTAGTACCTTCTACCAGTGCTGTCCTGTTCACTCTCACACACACATAATGGGGTTTTAGTGGGTTTATTAATATTCCCCAGCAATTCTCTTCACCAAAAACCCAGAATCATCCCAATTAAGTCCAGCCAAAAACAGACCAACGCTAGTCCATAGATCAATGCCAATGAGTCCACAAGGCACTTGAAAGATTACAAAACAAGACAAATCCACCAGGCAAAATTAAATCCACAATATCATGAGGCATGATCCAAAGTCAAGGCACCATGTTAATCCAAAGTAAGGCAAGAATCATGATTGGGAAACATGCAGCTAGGAAATGAACACATTCCCAGCATTGTCTCCATCTATCTTCTGTACTAAATAGCCAGCTTCCAGTGCAGCCAATCAAGACGGAAAAGGCTACCTCCTCATGCGTAGTCAGGCTGACCTTTGCTGCTCCTGCCTTTTCTGTCTGCTCTATATGTTCTTAGATCAGGTGCAGAAGGCAGTTCCTCTTTCTCATCTCTGATAGGCTGCAGCTGCATGATTTTACCACCTGAAGCCTCAGGGCTGTTCTGCTGCAGCTGTGCTTCAGACAAATAACTCTCAGCTGGCTACTTGTCCAGTTTCTCTCCCATCAACCATTCCCCCTCACTTGGACTTACAGTCCCTCTCTCGGAGCCACTGACCAACTCTCCTCCTGATGTGCTTGGGACTGGTTCATCCTCCTCTGAACTGACCGGGGAAGCATCTGGGAAAGTCATCACACAACCCAGCTTTTATTTCCCTGGATACAGGAAACCACACTGCTGAGAGCCAGCATAAAGAGTCCTGTTGGTGAATGCTAGGTCAGTATGTAGTCAGACAAAAGTTATCCATGCTTCAGAGGAGAATGAACACATGAATCTTGCATGCATTATATAATTCTGGCTCAATGAGGATGGAGATGTGATTTCATCAGAGATTTGCTCTCCAGGTTTCATATGTTTCACAACTCCAAGGCAGCCAAAATTGTAAGACAGGGAAAGTGGTGTTGCAATGATCTTGCATAAGACCTTGGTTGTAACCAGGTATGTTGCTTTACAGGTGACTTGATACAAGAGCCTGTATTTGAAGTACAGCTGCAAAGACACTCAAGGGTACATTTATGATATATTGGTCACTTAACTGGACACTTAACTACCTTTTGTATTAAAAAGGCAGTAAGTATCATTTTATTTCATAGTGTATGGGGCTAAAATAGTTGTTCATGTGTTGCCTTTTGTTATTGTCATACCTTTTAATTGGTAGTTTTTTAATCAAAGTTTTATTGGTATATTGATACGATTCTTGTATTTATTATTGTAGAATAGTAAGTTGTAAGCCATTCAGGGTTCTGGAACAGGGCAGAATATAATTTACTGTATTAAATAAATAAACTTAGAATTTTTGGCAGTATAAGTAGTAGATGATGAGAAAGATGGTGATCCACAAAAATGTGATATTTCTTTTCTGGTTTTTTTTTTGCCTCTAAGTATAATAGTATGTTGGGATGACGTTGAGAGATGAGAGAGGGAGAAAGAGGTGCTACCTAGGGAATTATCAGATAAAAGAGGGCATAGCCTATAGCTGCCTATTGGGCAAAAAGATTCAGAAAAGAACTTCCCTAACTTCTCAGGCGGTGAAAGATTTGCAGTGATCTGCCTGTGAAGGCTAACACTAAGGCTCCTAAGGCCTTAAAACTTTTCATGCTTCCATGAATCTGAATAATAATAACAATAACAATAAAAGAGTTGGAAGGGACCTGGGGGGTCTTTTAGTCCAACCCCCTGCTCAGGCAGGAAACCCTATATCATTTCAGACAAATGGTTGTCCAGTCTTTTCTTGAAAACTTCCAGTGTTGGAGCATTCACAGCTTCTGGAGGCAGGTTGCTCCACTGATTAATTGTTCTGTCAGAAAATTTCTCCTTAGTTCTAAGTTGCTTCTCTCTTTCATTAGTTTCCATCCGTTGCTTATTGTCTTGCCTTCAGGTGCTTTGGAGAACAGCTTGACTCCCTCTTCTTTGTGGCAACCCCTGAGATATTGGAACACTGCTATCATGTCACCCCTAGTCCTTCTCTTCATTAAATTCAGGCATACCCAATTCCATCAACTGTTCTTTATATATTTTAGCCTCCAGTCCTCTGATCATCTTTGTTGCTCTTCTCTGTACTCTTTCTAGAGTCTCAACATCTTTTTTACATCATGGCAACCAAAACTGGATGCAGTATTTCAAGTGTCGCCTTACCAAGGCATTGTAAAGTGGTATTACCGTGTTTCCCAAAAAGTAAGACCCGGTCTTATATTATTTTTGCCTTCAAAAGTGGCATTAGGTCTTATTTTCAGTCAGACCTCCCAACTTCTTGCGAGAACTTTTTCTTTTTTGCAAGAAGTTGGAAGGTCTGACTGAACTTTTTTTAGTCCCACAAACTCTGTTTCCCTGCAGCAGGAGAGAAATGCGTCAGAGCTGGAAAGCAGGTTAGTGAAGAAATGCTTTCGGGAAGAGAGAGGAGCTGGGTGGTGGTGCGCCAAACTCTACAGCAGCGCTGGGAGGAGAAGCGGCAGGAAACAGGGCTGCCATTTCCAGAATAGAGAAGGGAGACGCGGGGCAATGCAGGGTGGCAAGCAAGTGCTCTTCTCTGCTCTGCATCACTGCGCAGAGCCGCTCCGCTACCCATTCTCTGTTTTTTCTCCAATGGTGGTGATGGAGGGCTGGCGAAGGGAGGCAGCAGGGTAGACTTGTGTTGCCCAGTCATGGCGCAAGCCATGGGAGAGTTGACAGAGGAGAAAGAGGAGGCAGCTGCCGCCAGGCAGGTGATATGTGGGGCAAAGCACGAAGCCCCTCCAGCAGTGCACAATGGTGCCAGGGGACCGGGCCTACCCCACCCATCATCTATAGCATGGCAGTCTGGCTTGGGAGGGGAGTGAAAGGAAAGGTCACCAAGCAAGGAATGGCCTGGCTGGGGGGGGGGCTGAAGGAAGCGGATGCAGAGTGTGTGGGGCAGCTCCACCCCTTCTCACACCTGCCTCACCTTGTTGTGGCAGCAGTGGCGTGACACTCACTCTCTTGCCCCATTGCAGCAGTGAGGTGGGACAGAATGGACGGGTTCCTAACTAGGGCTTATTTTGGGGCGGTAGGGCTTATATATGGTGCTTATACTATTTATTATATAACATTTGAATCAGCTATTTTAGATATGGAACATTGTCTATCAAATTACTATTACTATCATTCTTTTTTTTTAATTACCTGAAGTTTCTGAGTAACTTCATTTTAACCTCTTATTTATTAGCTTATTAGTTTGGCATTGATTGGTTTAGTGGCTCACTATCTTAGCATTCTATATTTAGCTAGGCTTATTCTAACATAGGAAATCTATTTGGAATTTAATATAATATGTTCTAGTCTCTCATATATTCAGCAGATCAACTATTAAGTAATCCAGCTTTTCAATATTTTAGATCTTCTGCTGTATGCTAGCATTTGCATTTATTTATTTCAGCAGATTTACCTTAATATATATAATCTGTTTAGAATTTAGCATTCTCTATTTTGGTATTTAGCATATTAGCAATTAAGTTACTTAGCTTTTTAGTATTTTAGATTATCTTTAATATTTTAGCTCTTACATTTATATCCTGTCCTAGCTAGCTCTCTCATAATGATATAATCTGTTCAGAATTTCTCTTTTTATGAGCTTTGTAATTCAAATACATTTTCAAAACAGTTCTATCCAGTATTAGTTTGCTAAGATTTTGAGGGCTGTTTTAAAATATCTCTTTTTCTTTTTATAAGCACAAACTGAACTCTTTCTGAGATACACTGATGATACCTTTATCATCCAAATTCATAAAGAAAAGGCACCTGAGATATTCCTTTAGGACATCAACAATCTGTCAATTTCTGGCTGGAGTATTTCCATCCAACATGCCTGTTTTTTGAACTCAACAGGGAAGCTACCTAAAAAAAAGTTGGGAAATATCTTATGGCTATTAATTGGGAAATTTCTGATGGCTCCTAATATCTCTATGTTTTTCCCAATAATTTCATTGCATATACTCAAACCATATGATGCAGACAAATAAGTTAAGCAAGAGACAGGAAACTAAATGATTTACCTGTACAGGTTTTTAAGGTGAGTATGAAACAAAATGAAGCCTAGACAGTTAAAACTGCTAGGGGGCAAGAACCCTTTTTTCTATTCACAAAAACACCTAATAGTTCTGAAAAATCATAGGTATGGGGAGAGGGGCAAATGCAAAATGTTAATCATGATACAAAGTGACATAGTCATTCTGGGATGTGTATTTGAAAGGCACTGTGCCATTGCCATTGCATCACTGTGGTTTGTCCTGGTATGTCTGTGTGAAATATCTCTAGCTTAAATTTTGAGAAATCTCTATGTGCCATTGTTCATAACATGAACTGTCCCTGGTGGCATCTCTCTGTGTTACAACCTTTCCTTCCATTTCACAAATTGGCATGCTGCTGCAAACAACACATAGTCATTTCTCTGCTTAGCATTAGCATTAGCATTAGGTTCTCCCATGCTATGTAGCATATTGGGCAGCAAGGCCTCTCCAGTATTTTCAGTTTGGGATGAGTATGTCAGTATCTTCCCATGTGATGTTTAAAGTCTTTAAGGCATCTATGAATGTTCTTCACCATGTATTTTGAGGGCATCCTCTTGATTGTTTGGTATCAGAGGTGAACCATCTATTGCCATCTTGGGAATTCAATTTTTCTCCATAAGGAGTACTGTAGATGACCTGCAAGTTGGAGGCTTCTACATGTGACTATGCTATGCAATTTGCAGGAGAAACTCTTCTGGAGCACTTCTTCATTGGTAATATGTTCAAAATGGCAAACTTTTAGGATCCTAACTTCATTGGAAGACATCGAGTCTCTTGTTAATACTTGCTAAAGCTTTCCAGGTCTCACTGGCACACTGGCACAAATAGCTGTCAGGATCACTATAGAGACAAGAAAACTGAATTTAAGTTTCAGTGATATAGATCACAAAAACCAGATTTTATCCATATATTTCTCTATTTAGATATACCATATATTTTTTTGTAATCATCTGCCCAGATTTTCTTTTTTTCTCCCTTTTTTCTCAGGTCCTTGTGACTAGGATCAATGAAGCTATGCCAGTCTAGGTTGTGTTTTATTTTATGGGATGAAATCTGGACCCACTGAATTGATCCTGATTGGTGGTTATCATGAGGGACCTAAAACAATATCTAATACCTGGGTTAATAGAGACTTCCGAGCTTTCCTTTTCTTCCTATGGCTCTGATCTTATTTTAATGCAGTAGAGACTGAAATTCCTAGTGAATTAGTGGTGATAATTTAGGGAAAGAAATCTAATCTTTAGCTTACAATTCTCCACCAGGTCCAGTTACTGAAAAAAAGGAAGGGGGGAGTTGCCACTTATCTTCCTGATAATTCAGTGGCAGAGGGATTTCCTCTGGAATGAGATAGCTGGTGGCCGGATATCTATTAAGTTTTCCTTAAGGACTACAGCAGAGTTGTAGGAGAGTTTGGACATAAAATAACTTTTTTTCCCTATCAACTAAAACAAGTCTTTATTTAAATGACTTTTCACCAGACTGAAGGATTTAGCTATTTGTATTTAATAAATGTAGACTACCCATCTCGTAGACATTCTGGACAGCTCACATTTAAAACAGAATAAAAATAGTAAAAAAAAGAAAAAAGAAAAACCCAACAAAAATAACATAAAATAGCTGCCAAGAGACTCACAACCATTCAGACCATGACTAGGGTTCACCCATGCAATCAGGGCTGCAAGCTTGATGGCAAAGGCAGGTTGTGAGAAGTTTTCCAGAAATATCATTTTCTTCAACTGTTCAGAAAAGGAAAAAAAATAAAGTGTCCCATGTTGTCTTTCCTATTCAGGTTTGTTTTCATAATTATTCATGGCATGCATGTCCATTTCTTCAGCCTCCATATGAAATGGTTGGGTGGGTTAAATGGCAAGAATTTGGACAATGATGTGCCAAGTGCTTCTCTGTTTAAAATTATTTTACCATTCTTTTTGTTTTCAAAGGTTAATTTATAACAATCATGACTTTATATCTACTCAGTAAAAAATACTGAAAGATCAGGCTAGTAGTTCATATCCAAGTCTTTGTGCTTGATTCATGACTGTGAGTATCCACACTTAATCATAGTTTATTCAAAAAGCTAGGGTCACACAATATGCTACATTATATATCAAGACTTTCATATAACATGTTTTGGGTATTTACAATAAGTTAAGCTGAAATGATTACATAATAGCTTACGGACACAAACAAACCCTACTAGTACAAATAAGACAGCCTGGTCTTGTCATCCTGTATTCAGAACTCTCCCCAGGCTTCATGAGGTTTATTTCCAAGTAAACGCACCTACAATTGTAGACAGCTAATACACTAAACACTTCTGACTGCTGTGTTTTCTTTTAGCTGTTTTCAGAAAGCAGCAAAATGATCACAGAGACAAAGTCTATTGCATTTCATTTAAAAAATGATCTGAAAGAAATGGCATTAACATCTGATGTGAGAATGAGACTAGGAAATTAGGTATTATTTTAGTATGTTGAATGTTGACATTTTAATGGCATGAAAAAGATGTTACTTTGCTGCTCAAGGGAGAAATCCCATGCAGAAATTTAAAAAAAAAAGAAAAAGAAAAATGTACTCTATAACAGTTTAGCTAGAAAGATGAGATGAATAATCTCTCCTGAACCTAAAAGTGCATTGATTGATTGATTACATGTCATCAACTTGGTGTTGATTCTCAGCAACCACATAGATTTTCTCCATGATGATAAGTCTTTAATCTGGTCTTTCAAGTCTTCCCAGAGTATACTCACAACCACTGTAATTCAGTCCATCCTCTTTGCTCCTCATCCTCTTCTCTTTTCTTTCTTCTTTCCACTGTTCCCAACATTAGAGGTTCCCCTGGGGAGCTAGGTCTTCACATACCGTGTTTCAAGCAGGATAATTTGAGTCGGGTGATTTGTGCTCGAGTGAAAATTCTGGATTGTTTTGTTCAATGTTCCATTTGTTTGTTTTGTTAGCTGGTATTCTCCATGGTATTCTCAGAAGTCTTCTCCAACACCAAAGTTCAAAAACATCAATACTTTTTCTATCTAGCTTCTTCAAAGTCCAATTTTCATTTTATAGAATATCAGAAGGAATATCATGGTTCACACTATTCTGACGCTTGTAGGCATTCACAAAACCCAGTATTTGAATACGTTTTCAAGGCTTCTACCAAATGCTAGTCTGCGGCATATTTCTAGACTGCTTTATTTAAATATTTCATTTAAAATACTTAATTTTATCCATTCTTTTACTGTGCTCCTTGATATTTATTGTTAGCATTTGCAGATCCTTTGCTTTTCAGCTACCAGAATAGCGTATAAGCATCATGCAGGTTATTGATGTATCTTTCTTCAATTTTAGACCACATCTTCTTCCCATCCAGCTTTCCTTATTGTACATTCAGCATATGGGTTGAATAAATAAGGGGAGAGTATACAGCCTTATCTTACTTGTCAACCTGAAGCTAGTCTGCTTCACCATAGTCTGCCTGTATTGTGGTTTCCTGAGTTGCATACAGATTTTGCATAAGGACAATGAGATGATTTGGAATTCCCATTTTTCTAAGCATGTGCTATAACTTGACATGATTGACACAACCAAAATCTTTTTTTTAATTATGCAATGAAGCACATACTGACTTCTTTTTGATATTCTTTGGCTTTCTCAATTATCCAGCTTGCATCAGCAATGTCTCATGTTCCCGGGCTTTTTGTAAAGCCAGTCTGAACATCTGGCATCTCTTTTTTTCATGTAAGGCTCTAATCTGCATTGGATGATTGTAAGCATTATTTTGCTAGCATGTGAAATTAAGGATATTGTGAGGTAGTTTGCACATTCTGTAATACCGTTTTTTTTTGTATTGGAATGTGGATCAACCTCTTCCAATCTGTTAGCCAGTGGGTAATTCTTCAGATTTGCTGGCACCACTTGATTAGGATCTTTATAGATTCTGTTAGTTTTAATATTTCTGTGAGTATCCCATCAGTTCCTCTAGTTATCCAACAACCAAAATGGTGATCTGTCTTCATTTTCTAGTACTGCAAGTTCTTGTAAATAAGAAAAATCTTCTAAGGTATATAGGATGTTGATTTCTCTAATTTACAGTATTTCTGTATGCACCTTTCATCTTTATTTGATCTTTTTGAATCTGTCCATCCTATATTTCAAGCTGGAATGTCTTTTTGAGTTCAGAAATCATTTGGAAAACTGTCCTTGTTTTTCCATGCCTATTTCCAACTTCAATGTCCTTGTAGATATTGTTTTAAGTCTGCTTCTTGTCTTTTCTAATAATTCTGTAAAACTCTTTGCGAAGATTCTTCTTGAGGTTTTTGTTTTGCCTGGCTTTGGTTTCTCTTATCAAATTCCAGTTTGTTGTGATATCCAGTTTGCTTTCTTCTCTTTTATCTTTGGCAATCTCATCCTTAATTACTTCCTTAAATCCATTCCACAGTTCCTCTGGTTCTCCATCAATGAAGTTCAAAACTCCAAAGCAATTCTTGATGTTCTCCTTGAAAATGTGGATATATGGGATGACCTTCATACCTTAGGTGATCCTGTTTGGGATACCTTGACATACTTCTGGGTTCTTCCCTCATTCTTCCCAGGAACTCCCCCATCACAACAAGACAATACACAAAGACTCTGGGGGGGGGGATATGGATACTTAATTTTATTTGCAGTATGGGTGACTATTAGAAACTGGGATGATGCCAAAATGACTTAATGTCAAAATGAAGCAATTTGCATCATGACAGGTGTCATTTACTTTCATCTCCTTCCTCCCCAAAACACCCATGACTTTATGCATCTTTACTGAGTAGAACATTGGACTCCAATACAAAGAGAACATCTTGTTCCACATGATCAGCTACTAGGTTCAGTTGGACACACTTCAGTTAACAACACACAGGCAGGGTTTTGGAAAGAAACATTCATGGAAAAACTATTACTGCTACTACTAATTTATTTGCAGTCCACCTTGTGGTTCAATGTAACTAATTAGATAAAAAATTGTTGGATGGATAAACACCTAATATCTTCCTAAAATTGTAATTTCAGGGTTATTCCAGATTTAGAAATACTTCTAAGTTAAAAGACTATCCATCTCTCATTGTGTTGCCACAAACCAATATTATTATCAACCGACCATCTTCATTACCAATTCCTATTCTGTCCCTCTTGCGACTCCTTACTGAATCCTATTGTCATGATTTATGTGCGTGCCAGTTATTACAGGTAACATGATTGGTTTTCTCCTCTGGGTTTGCTGCCATTCTCCCTTAGCATATCACTATTAATGGGAAAATGTCCACCAACTGTATGAGTAAGTGGATCTGTTGTTATGCAATTCTATAATTTTTAAAAATCTTTTTGGCTGTGTTTTCTGTTCCTCTTGCCATAGCCATTTGGGTTTCTCAAAAATTCCAGGGAATGTGAAGTAAAGAAACACAGAGAAATATGTTTCCCAAACATCTAAAGTGAAAAGTATAATTAGAAACACTAGAACAGAAATAGTCCCTCTGAGAGAGTACACAAACCTGCCATGATTGTGCATCTGTCCATAGAAACATAGAACTGATCTTGACCAGTGGCTAGGTCAGATGATATAGGGCCATGCTTCTAAACATTTCCAAAACAACTCTGGTCATCCTGGCAACAAGTCAGCTATTAAAACTCCAAGATAATGGGTATTATGACGGAATATAATTGACTTTATATATCTCAAATCTGTGGTAGATAACAAAGATTTAGGGGTGAACCAACTACCTATATTCTAGTACATTAAGTGACTACACAAGGCTGTTTTCACTTATTGACTGGAGATGAGCCAACCTCATTAAGAGGTAAGACTGAAAATATCAGGGAATAATATTGGGCTTATGAATTAAAATAGGGATGGGTCTTTGAATAAATCGCCTGAAGATAAGTTTTAAGATAAACATCACTTACTTAAACATGGCCTAAAGGTCTGAAATACGTCTGTTCTAAATATAAATCAGATTTCTTCCTTTCACCCAAGTTAAAATGCTTGAGCTGGCAGAGAACTATACCAGCATAAAATATGCTGTACCCACAGGCAATTTCTATCTTCCCATAAGCATGATACCAACAAATGGTGCTTTCCTTATTTATGGTGTGCAGGACTAATTAAAGATAGGCATTTCTGGATTCCCCTGGCTTTCTTTCTTTCTCCTCCTACTGAACACCATTGGCTGGAAAACATCCACCAACCACTCATTTGGTTGGACTTGCAATTGATTGGCCATCTGTCAAAAATTGTTCTGTTTTTGCACAAGTGTTTTGTGCAGGTACAATCGAAGATAACTTCCCAGCAGAAGTTGTAGAACAATACTATTTTGGAATAGTTCTGAACCCATGTCTAAATGCAACCTAAATAACAACTGTTGGACATGACAAGTGCTGTGAAGTAGCAGAGAGAAAGAGAGAAAACTCTGAAGGTCTCCTTTCCACTTCTCTGTGCAGCTATTTTCACTATTACAAGTACGTCTGGTCCACTGGAAGTAGCCAATTTGAAATAATTCTCCCACTGCCCACAGTGGAGTGGCTCTGGTAGACCATTTCTCAAGGACTTCAGAGGAGGAAGAATGTTCACACCACCCTAATGTGACCAGTAAGTTCAGGATTGAGTCCCCCCATATGAAGTCATCTAATGATGACCCTGACCAAATTGGTCTTGAAATGTGTCAGGTTCCTTGTCCTGTGAAACTGAAGCAATCTGTTGCTTCAAAGGTTAATATTAGATAGGCGCACAATGAGTTGAAGCCGTCTCAGATATAGCTTGTGGATGTGATGAAGGAAACATCATGAGACTAAACAAAACGGTAGCAAGGATATTTCATGCCCAGATGATGCAAGACATTGTGGCTCCAAGGATGTTTCTAAGTGCACCCAGTCCTGTGGGTGATGATTTCACGTGGATATGTACTCCTGCAGAAAGAGGGAGTATAGAAGGGATTATTCGTTTAGAACACAACCCACGAAGTGCCAGTTTCAGAGGAGTCCCCATGGAAACTGGGAAGACCGCAAGACAAGCACAAAAGGTTTATGAAACTAAAACAGAAGCATCAGCTTGCCAGGGTCTACTCTCTGGCTTCAGTTAAAAAAGTCAGGTTCCTTTTCGCTCCGGAACCTGATTACCACAGTCTTCTAATGTGAAACCGTCAGATTCACCTCGAAGTGATAAACTCCCTCATCTGGCAAACTTTGAGTCTAGCTACCTTCCTTCGGATCGTAAACTAGAATCGAGAAATTAGGATGCAAGCTTTAGCGCTGCACGCCGCTTCTGAAATTCGGCGCGGAGTGTTCAGAACCAGCAAACGAAACCACATTTGGAACTCTTTCCCGCCCCCTTTGCGGAGTTTTGTATCTAGAACTCCCGCGGTCCCTGATGAGCCTTTTTTCACTGATTTCTCGCCACAGGTAGTCCGCGCAGAGCCCCGCGGCGCTCTCCAAGCAGGAAGCGCAGGCGTGAGACCGCGTGCATTTGTTGGCTTCGGGTACTTGGTTTGGACCAGATATTCTCCATCGCCGGCTATCACGGAGCCGGGTAGAGGAGCCGAGCCGGCTCTTATTCTGGAGCAGTCCGGTGCGTGAGAAAGAAGGATCCCCCAGTTGCTTCCTTCGCGGAACTGGAATCAAAAGTCGCCCTGCCGCCGCTCGCTCCCCTTTCTGGCTCGCTCTCCCGGAGCGGATGAAGGAGACACGGGAGGGGGCGGGGGGCGGGAGAGGGGGAGGGCCTCTGCAGCAGGGGGCCTCTCCTGGTTGGGCCCGCGTGCGCCGCCTGTCACTGGGCGGCTTGTATGTCGGCGGCCTGGCCCCGCCCCGCCTCTTCGCAGCCCGCGGCGCGGACAGAGATGACACAGAGCCTCGGTGGCTAGCGCTGCCCTGAGCCGCGGCTCTTCGCTCCTGTACCGTCCTGAGGCCGGGTGGGCGCGAGGGCGAGGAGTCTCCTGGCGCCACCCGCGAGGAGGAGGAGGAGGGGGAGGGAGAGAGGGAACGGCGGTGGCGGCGCTCCTGCCGCCGCTTTCAAGTCGGCTTCCCCGCAAGCGAGAGAGGCTACCCCGGGCAGCAGCCTTGCTAAGCGCCGCCCGGGAGCCCGCCTTCCCTGTGGAGAGGGGGCCGCTCGGCTGCTGGCATGGTGGCATTTGGACCGGCGGCGGCGGCGGCGGCGTCGGGGCGCTGCTGAGAAAAAGCCCAGCCGGCGACCAGAGAGTGAAGGAGTGAGTGAAGCCAAGGCAGCCCAAGCGCAGCGCGGCTCTCCAGGCCGGGCCGCCACCTCTTTTAATCGCCCGCCGTCTTTTCGGGGGCTTTCCCCGCCAGCCTCTCCAAACCACAGCCGGGCCTGGCGTTCCCCGCAAGGCGTGCCTGCAGGCCCCGGGGAGGCCGCGGCGGAGCTTGGCAGACGCGCCCCTACCCCGACCACCTCGGGGTCCCGCGGGCCGCCGGTGGGGGCCTCTGTGCGGCTCGGGGCGCGCGGCCGGCTCTAGGGAGTTGCCTCCCCCAAGGCAGCATGGAGAGAGACGGAACGGACAGGCCCTGAAGAGGCAGCCGGGGAAAGGGGCTCTTGATTCTGCCAAGTCTTCTTCCTCCCCGCTCCCCCCCCCCAGTTCCGCTGATCTCACCCAAATTGGGCCGACGGGAGCTTCCCCAGCCTGGGACCGCCGGAGGGATCCCGCAGCGCCGAGCTCAGTTGGAGCGGAGCCTTGTTTTCTGTTGCAATTCCCCCCCCCCACCCCCGCGCTTCGCAGCATCTCCAGCGAATTAAAGCCGGACCGGGACGAAGGGCTTGCCCCTGCTCTCCCGGCGCGTTCGTCGGAGCAAAACAATCACTCCGTTTAGAAAGGGCCAGTGTCACTGGGGATCCCCCACTGACAAAGACTTGAGAGCTTTCCGCGGCGGCGGCGGCGGCGGCGGCAGCAGCAACTACAGAGAAGGTAAAGGGTTGCTCTGGACTTGGGTGGTGATGCTTAATCGCCTTGGCGTTGCTTTGTGGGGAAGGAAAAAAAAGGGGAGCAATTTTTTTTTTTTTGCTTCTTTGTCCCTTCTCTGTCCCCCTCCCTAAGAGTCTGATAGAATTATAGCTTTAAGACTAATGATCTGTTTAACAGATCCAAATAAAGTTGTTTATTGCACACATAACATTGAGGAACACACTGCATTCTTGGGAGCAAGTATCCCAGATCTGAATGGATTTGCACAGGATCATAGCTACTGCAAAACATTCCCTAGTAGATGATGTATCTTTTTCAGTAGCTGACAAACAATGACTAGATTTTATTTAGAACTTAAGGCACTTGTGTGAGATTGAAATTCCTTCATAGAAAAAGTAACTTTTGACTGCTTTTCACTTTTTAAAAATGTTGTTTCTGAGTCTGGGACTTTAAAAAGTTGGGAGAAATGTCACTTGTTACCTGTCATTGAAAAGATTGTTTCAGGAGACTTTGTAAATGAAGAAGTTGGACTTATTTTTTCCTATAATAGTTGGGTATTCCGGAAGTGTTCAGTTTGAACATAAAAGATTGCAACTTATTAGTGAGACTTTAAATCTCCTCACTGACCTCAATCAGATATTTTCACTGTAGAGTCCAGACTGCATGACAGCATGGCGGGGGAGCAGTGGGGGGGAGTGTTAGAATCCTATTAGTATCACTATTGCATTATATGTCACTTTAATAAAAAGAGATTAAAAGATGGGTTAGCAAAGAGGAACATGTTTACAGTTAGAATAGAAATTCCTTTTAATCTTAGTATGCATATAAATATATAATTTTTGAGCCAGTTTGTTATAGGAGAGAGGGTGAAGTATGTTTTAGGTATTGAGAAAAAAGAGAAATTTGTCCTAGAATAAAAGATGCGAAAGAAGCAGATAAAGATTTAGAAAGAAATGTGCAGTTTGTCCATAAGCATGTTCATGCTTAACTAGGCATCAGTTTACCAAATGAGGCATACGTTTTTAATAATTTGTGATATTAACTATAATTGGAAGAATTTTCTGTGATCCGCATGTTAGTACAGTATATGTACTAATGTAATAAAATCCCTAATGGACAGCTTTGATTAACTTGAAAGCTTTCCTTTTATATCAGAATTATATTCTACCCTTTGTTTAAAATGACACAGCTAGCAAAAAACCTTCTTCTTTATCTACAAATAATTGCTGATGTATCCACACCTGAAAGTATGTTAATTAGCATGCTAGAATGGTCACTTCAACATTTTCACAAGCAAGCTTTCTGGCTGCTTTGACTTAAGCGATTACATTCAATAAAGAGCTGTCACATTATCAGCTGTGTCCACTTCTTTTCCAGGATGAATGGACAGTAAACATTTTTCAGTCTTCTCTGAATTTAGTCTCCTCCCTTAATAGACAATGTTGTTAAATGGGATCTTTTCAAAAATGGATTGCTTTCAACTCATTAAGTACAGTGTTAGATGACTATTTAATTGAAAGGGGGGGTTATAGACTTACTTACATTACATTTCTGCAAGAGATTTTTGTTGTTACACTGTCTATTGTACCATTTAATTCATTGAGCTCATTTCCCTTGGGAACAAATAAACAATGTATTGACTCTATAGAGGTAACATGAAGTTTGTCAAGGCTTTCTTTAAGTATTACTATAATTATTCCTAATTTATAGTATGCATTCCACATCCATCTGATATAGTCCTCTTTTGGCTGCATAAAATATTTTTTAATGACTCTTTTTGTATTATCATTAAAGACAGCGAGTAAAGGTTTTTGTCATAGTTGATTGATTCTGGAGGCATAGGTAAAAATGTTTTAATTAAACAGCTTTAAAATCTTGAGCAGCTAGCCCCGAATTTCTCTCTTCATTTTATTCTTTGACTTATGTGCTTAGAATGGAATATGATAGACAAAGCTATAAGCTAGGATGTAAAATCATTAACTTGGCATGCTAAGCAGTGTTGTATAACTATAATATACTTTAATATAATGAGCTAACTTTTTAAAATATATCTTACTTTGTTCACTGAATAAAATAACTCAAGAGATATTAAATGACTCTTAAGAGTAAACTCACTTTGCATAAATTCAGCTAGATTAATGAATTTTATGTGATAAATATGTGAGAGTTGTGGTGTTTTGTCTTGCCCACCCTGAGATTTTAATTCAGTGTGCCAAGTTAGAGTGGTATATGATTTGCGATGTTGTAGGCAAATGAACAAGTATGGGCATTTTGGACTGGAGAACAATCATTCAGTTTTTATATTAAATATTGGAAAGAGGTGGGAAGAATCTGACAAGAACACAAATTCTAAAGAACTCTCTAGAAATATTTGGAAATTTTCAGATTATCAGTGCTTTCTAATAGAATATTTATAGACTTTATTTTCTCAAACTTTCTGGGAAAGAAAACTGAAGTGACCACTGGGATTTTTCATATAAGTTTTTAAATCTTAATTCAGCATTGAATTGTAAGCAGATAAATAGAGATTGTTTCCCTGGCCTTGATTCCAAATATGAGTTCTCTCAGGCTTCCATTTAATTTTAGTAAAATTAGGAAGTTTGAGTAATTATTTCAGCATGTAGTTATATGGCAATGGGAATGCTAAACTAAACGTGTTAGTGAGTGTGAGTGTGGTGCTAATTCAGATCAAGTATAGGAAGTTATGCACTGTACTCTCTGGAATCTTAGTACATTAGCTGTTAAAAATAATGATGACCCTTTTAGCTAAGAGGACATGCATCTGAATAAGATGAATGATAAATCACTCTGTACTCAAAATGTCATATAAATTACTCTTTATCACCTTTGTATGTAAGAAATAAAGAAACTTTGATAAATAAACCGAAGGTTGCTTACCTTTCTCCTGTGATTTCAAGAAAGACCTGTGAGTACTCCATTGGAATAATGTTTTAATTTTATATATCAGCAGTGCTGAGTAAATTGCTATTTGTATTCTTCAATCTTCTGTTCAGGAATATATTAGAGCAATTACTGTTGTTGCTATTCTTGGCCTCTCCCAGTACATTGGGAATCTAGTAAGTAAGTACAATGAGTCCAAATTCTAATAAGATTGATTAAAAAAATCTAACTTAAAATTACCGGTAAGTAGGTTCAGGAATTCCTACTACCTTAATATTTTTTGTTATTGATGGGATAACAAAAAGGCAGGTAAAAATCTGTAGTGGCTGCATAGTCTAGGTAACTGACTTGGCAGCTTTGCGGTTGAGGGTGCACAAGTTATGCTATCTATATTAAGGCTAGTGCATTTTTTCCCATTTTTTTTTCTCCCTGAGTACTGCCTAGAATCAGTATTTTGGCTGAATGTCTCTGCTGATGTCATGCATTAGCAGTTTTTTTCCTTCCATTCAGTCATCCAATTCTTGGAGATTGCCTGGAAAAATTTCTACAGTTTTCTTGGAAAAATTTTTTAAAGGTGGTTTACCATTCCTTCCTTCCCTAGAGGTGAGAGAAAGTGACTGGCCCTAGGCCACTCAGCTGGCTTTATGTCCAAGTCAGCACTAGAACTCACAGCCTTCCGGTTTCTAGCCTTGATGCTTTAACCAGTACACCATACTGGCTTTCTGATTACCAAGTACTTGTAATAACTATACTTTATGAATGCACTGGAAAGAATGTACTTGAACATGTATTAATATTAGTAGTGCTAGAAGGTAAAAACTAATAGCTATGAAAATGGCACATATCCTGTCTGTTTTTTAAAAAATAATATATGTTAGATTTGAAATTTCATTGTGCATAAATTTAATAAACCTTTTAGGAGTACACATAAAAGAGAATTGGAATAGGGCTGAATACTAAAGTGCTAGATACTGTATGCTAGAACTTTATTGGAATTCTAAGACTTCTCTAAATACAATGCTGCACAGAGTAACATGGAATTTACAAATATACTACAGGGGTTGCAACAAAACTATATATTTTCTGACAATCAGTGATAGTTATTAGAATATTTCACCTAGGTAAAGTTATTTTCTTCACAAATAAATTGCATTGGTACATAGAATTATCTCTTCTGTGAGTTTTATTCAGCATCTGTTTTTTCATGTGCCTCTTTTGGAAATGAAATGTTCTTATGTATTCTGTAGTGATGCACAATGCTACAAAATTTGCCTAATCATCTGAGCATTTCTTGTTACACAGGTATCTGTATACTTAAAATATGGAAGTATTTCCATATTGGCCTTCAAAATCCAGTTTTCATAATTGTCCTTTTTAGTTATGTATCTTGGAGCTCACATATTGGGATAAATTGATACTAGAGAATAGTAGCCATAAAGTGATTTGTTTAATTGGCTATGTTGCATAAATTTAGTATAATTCAAGAAACCATAATGTTTATGGTTTTTTCAATAAAAAAAATCTGTTCACATTAGGTACATTATGTGTGAACTCAGGTGGATGGATGGACAACTAATTCTCTGATTACAAACTTTGACTCTGTCATGACTGAAATTTGTAAAAAATGAAGTAGGTGAAGTAGGTGATACTATGATGCTGTGCTACATTTTTAAGTAAGGGAAAATCTTGTTTTGTGTTCCCCTATGTTACAACTAAATTGCACCTAGGATATATCCATAGAATATATAAGCATTGTGGTCACTTTTGTACTTCGCAATGCATTTTAGACACCAGAAGTTTTGTTTCTAAAGAAGAATCTGCAGTCATTGTGAAGTTGCTTTTGTCAACCCACAAAAGTTGTCCACACCTGATTATTCAAAACAAGTGTATGTAGGTAACATTCTTTATAGTATTAGATTTTTGCTATTGTAGATAAAAAGGTTTTATAGGTTAATCAATTACTTTGACCAAAAAAGTTCTATAAAATTCTGTATTCTGTTATGAAATTTGATGGGGGGGGGGAGGTTTACTTGTTTGTTTTTATTTGTAAAAAGTAGAAATGCAAGTTTCAAACACTAATCTTACTTGGTTGCTGTCAATGCTCATATTTTGTACTGACCACATGCCATTGGTGAATTAGATATTTGCTTTCCATTTATGTAAACCATAAACCTGATGACCAAACTACAGCAAATTCCATCTTAAATCTTTTTCTAGTTAATATTGTGGCAAAAAAGCGTGAATGCATACATTCTCTAGAGACATTACTGAGAACCCAAAGGTAGCGTTAATGATGAGTGGGCATGCTGAAATGCAAAAATAGAATTAGAACAATTGAGATGAGATCTCTTTATATGTTTCCCTCTGATTTTAATGGTGATTTTGGATCACCAGCAATCACTATGAATCACAAACCTTTTGTGTAATCAGACATTTTTGGCACCTAAAATGCCATCTTCCACCGCAGCCAAACCAATAATCTGTGTCTTGTTCTTTGATAACAACTTGCTTCTCCTATACATTCTTGTCTTCACTTTAGGTTTTGGTGCAAATAAGAATTGACAGTAGTATCTATAACATCTCTCAGGCTTAACTGCCTAGAGACACTGTATAAGCTATAGCTAAGCAACAGCAACATGTAAGATTTCTGTCATCATAACAAGGAAAAACTCAATCAATGTGAATATATGCCACATTAGTGCATTTCATGCTCTGCTGGCCTCCAATTCAATCTTGGATACAATTCAAGTTCTGATGCTCCTCATTTATGTCTTTCAGGATTGATGAAAATTCTATTAAAATCCATGTGAAGATTCCACAGGTCTTCCATTGGGTTTAGAAGAGGTCTGTTGTTACCAACTTTAGTTCGCTAGAGTCAGGCTTCTTGATGTGTGTTGTAGTTGGTGTGTTAGTAAACCGGAAATACTATTGTATATCTCCCTGTTAAAATTATGCAGAATATACAGATAGTTGTTGCTTAATAACTGGTCACTTAGTGACCATTCAGAATTACAACAAATTTTCCAAAGGCTCCTTATGACTCATTTCTGGAGCTCTGATTGCTGCACTTATCCCCACAGTCACATGAATGTGCATTTTAGCTCCTGGCAACTGGCTCACCTTTTCGGCAGGTTGCAGCATTCCTCAGTCACATGGCCATGGTTAATGACATTTTTTGCTTGTTTTCAGCAATTTCTGGCAAAAAAACACCCATAGGAATACATTGATATGTTTAGCAACTGTTGTGTTCATTTAATAACCATTATGAGAAATGTCATAAAATCAAGACTGGTGACATGGGTGCTTCAACATATAACCAGCATGACTTACAGTGGAAATTCTAGGCTCCATTATTGAGACAAATTGACACATAATTAGTCAAGGACTACCCATATGCTCATTTTTTAAAGGTAGGATCAATTAAATTTTTAAGAAAAGTTTCAGAACCCAGCTTCAGATATACAGATAATTCCACCGTGACTTCCCTTCTTCCTGGTTTGAAGTTTATATGATTAGGAATAGAAAGAGAAGAAGAAAAATATTCTTTCTTATAGTAAATGCTCATAATTACCTTTTAAAAATTATTTTAGCCTAAGTCATTCAAAGTGAAGTATTCTTTTGGATCACTTTCGTAGTTGTTTGGGGAATTACACTTATATGATTTGAGGCCTTCTCTATGTGTATTCCTGAACTTTGGAACATTCCCTATGCCTGCTCTGATTAGGGGATAAGTTGTTGGTCTTTAAATAGGGTTAAAAATACATCTGTGATGTTTTTTTAGTTGATGACATGATTGATTTTGTTTCAGTTGTTTTGGATCAATAAAATTAGTTTTTTGATTATAAAATATATGTGTGCATGTCTTCCAGTCAGGTTTTTTGTTTTTTGTTTTTTTTGGTTGACTGCTGGCAACTGCCTGGACAAGGCACTGTGATTTTCTTGGGAAGATTTCAAAAGCTGTTTGCCATTGCCTGCTTCCTAGGGCCGAGAGAGAATTACTAGCCCATGTCACCTAGCTGGCTTATATCTAGGGTGGGAGACAAGAACTCACACACTTCTGATTTGCTCTCAAACTGCTTTTAAATATTAGAAAGGTCTTATTTTCTAATATTCAATCACTGTTTGTTCTTCTGTAATTTGAGTCCATTATTTTATGTCAGTGATGGCGAACCTTTTAGAGACCGAGTGCCCAAAAACGCCCCACCCCCGTTTCACCCACTGCCCGATCCCCGCTCCACCCCCACCCCGCCTGCCTGCAGGGCCACTCACCACCTTCAGGGCCTGCCGCAGATCGCCCAGGCAGCCCAGCAGCACTATGGCGGTCACGCCCTCTGTCCATGCCCTGCAGCATCAACTGTGCACGATGGGGTGTGAGGGCAGAGTCTTGTCTACGCTGGCTGGCTGCCATGTCCTTGGCTGCGCTGCTCCGCGTGGGCTACACTTAGGGGCTACTCTCGTTTAGGGGGGCTGCTGGAGAGGGGGTCACGGGGGGAGGCGAGGCTGGGGCAACGGCATGTGTGCCCACAGAGAGGGCTCCAAGTGCTGCCTCTGACACCCGTGACATAGGTTCACCACCACTATTCTATGTCATCCCTTCTAGAATGGTTAAACTTTAACCTTAACTACTACCAAGTGGCTTCTATTAAGTTACTAAAACACAATTTTTAGTGTATAAAATGTAGTTAATAATAAGACTCATAGGCATGGAAACACTGTGGTGCAAAATTACATAAAATTTCTCTTAAATTCTAAAGATTGACATTTTTGTAAAGGATTTCACAAATTCATTGGAAGATCTGACTGACTGGTAGGAAAGGTAAGGAAATGAGATCATGTTCAAGTACAGTGATTTTCAAAACACAACATACTAAGAATTTTCTGGGGACATCATAAGTTTGTGGTATCCACTATTAAGAACAATATGTGACTAACCATGTCACATAATTTTAATCTCACCTATTTAAGAATCTTGTGTTGTACTTACGAACTTAAAAATAGTTGGAACCATTTAAATCAGAGCTCCCCAAACTTTCCGGCTTGGCAGCCCAGAAGGAAAGGGAGCAGCAAGGAAATGTGCACACGTGAAGCCCCGCGTGCACATGTGCAACTGGAGTGCATGCACAATGGTGGTACTAGTGTGTACCTGCATGCGCAAGCAGGGCATCCATGCGCAAGTGCAAGCAGGCCGCTGGCGCCCATGTGCATGCGCAAGTGGGCTGCTGGCACCCGCATGACGCTGGCAACGTTGCTAGCGTTCCCACACATGTGCAAATGGAGCCGCTAATGCCCGCACGGTGGTACCACCGTGAGTGTGGGGCTCGCCAGCTATTCCTGGGGCCCGGTGGCCAACAGACCACGGCTTGGTACTGGGCCACAGACCATAGATTGGGGACTCCTGATTTAATTCAGTAAGCCCAATCCTGCTTTGTGCAAAAATACAAATTTAAGCATCTCTGATGAATGTTTGTCCTCTTGAATACGTGCAATGAAATGAAATGAATTCTACCATATCCTTGAAGAATTAGTTCTACTCCCAAGCTATTTTTAATATTAGAAAGGTCTTTTCATTCACAGTCTGTATTCCTGTAATTTGATTCCATTATTCCATGTCTTTCCTTCTGGAATGCTAAAGTACAAGTCTTGGCTTCTGTATACAGTTTATCCTTCAGGTATTTCAGAAGTGTGGTATCCTATTTTTCTTTATTCTCTTTTCAAGACTATGTTCAGTTTTCCCAGTCTCTATTTACAGGACTTAGCTTTTAGTTTCCTTGAGTATCCTTGTTACTCCCAAATGCCGTGCATTTTGTCTAGATCCCCTTAAACTTTGGTGACTAGGACACAGTCAAGGTTTGACCAGGGAAGATTAAAGTATAGCTGCTACTTTCCATAATTTTGCAACTATAATTTTGTTTGATGCTGCATAAAATTGCATTTTTCTTTCATCCGCATTCCTACATTGTTTGCCAATGTTTAATGTTCATTAGGTCACATAGGATTAAAAAAATGCTTGTTTTTATAAAGGATAGTCAAGGATTTTGTCCTTTCTCAAAGCCTTTCTGAACAATTTTCCAAAACAAGTGAGAGTTTGTGTGTTGTATGGAAGACAAATAACTTCAACAAATTTCACTTCTCTCAGGATCAAGTGCAGTATAACACTTTACTGTTTATCCCAGGGGTACTTGAGCTAACCTTCAAGAGTTAGCTTAACACATCTCAAAGCTAATGGCAGATTCTACATATTCTATGCATTCTCTCTCAGTCTAAATTGTAGTTCACATACATTATATGGAACGTGGCAAACTAATCACATTAATATTTGTGTGCCTATAAAATTTTGTTAAAACTGTTCTACTTGTTATTCTGAGCAATTAATGCTTATTTTCCACAGAGATAAATTTCTTGAGGTGGTATTCTCTTAATTTATACTTTTATTTTTAAAAAAATCTTGATATATCTTTGAAATCTTTTGGCTTTTTTGTAAAAAAAAAAGACAAAATGCTGTTTTTGAAGAAATTACTTTTATTCTACATGCTTAGGTGAATGGATTCTAATGGATTTGCAAACTGATCACATGATAATTCTGGAACTTTTGTTGTCTGGTGGGCATTTGAAGAAGTATTGTTTGTAATAGCAATAGCACTTAGACTTACATACCGCTTCACAGTGCTTTTCAGCTTCTCTAAGTGGTTTACGAGTCAGCATATTGCCCCCAACAACCTGGCTCCTCATTTTACTGACCTCACAAGGATGGAAGGCTGAGTCAACCTTGAGCCAGTGAGAATCAAACTGATGGCAGTCGGCAGAACTAGCCTGCAATATTGCATTCTAACTACTGTGCTACCACAGCTCTTATAGTGTTAGACACAGAATTATCTCTTACAGCATAGATTGGATCTGGTTCTGAAGAAAAATCTTAATGATACTAATCAGATATCTTACATATCTGCTATTCTGCTTGCTTTTGACTGCATCTATCCTTTCCAGAACTGCTTTGGAAAATGAAAGGTAGATGATTTCTTTTACATGGAAAAGAGCACTCAAATGATTTTTATCTCTAGAGGGATTTCATTGGACATTTCACAATAGAGCCATTATTACCTTTCTGATATAATCTACCTTTAGGCCAATCTTTATCTTCATCTCAGCACTATTTGTATGCCTAACACATCTTATAAAAAGGAGAAAGAAAACTGCTCCTTTTTACCAGTTGGAAGCAAAAGAGAAAGGATGATTATTGCTAAGGTGATGTTTCCTTATAATAATTCCTCTTTTCTGTTTCTGGTATGCTGTTTTACCAATGCTTCATAGGTTGATGAACATATAAGGAACGGTTGCTGGAATTGGGTATGTCTAGTTTAACGAAGAGAAGGACGAGGGGGGAACATGATAGCAGTGTTCCAATATCTCAGGGGCTGCCACAAAGAAGAGGGAGTCAAGCTATTCTCCAAAGTGCCTGAAGGCAGGACAAGAAGCAACAGGTCGAAACTGATCAAGGAGAGAAGCAACTTAGAACTAAGGAGAAACTTCCTGACAGTTAGAACAATTAACCAATGGAACAACCTGCCTCCAGAAGTGGTGAATGCTCCAACACTGGAAGTTTTTAAGAAGAGACTGGACAGCCATTTGTCTGAAATGGTGTAGGGTTCCTGCCTGAGCAGGGGGTTGGACTCGATGACGTCCAAGGTCCCTTCCAACTTTTTTTTATAATAATAATAATAATAATAATAATAATAATAATAATAATAATAATAATATTATTATTATTATTATTATTATTATTATTATTATTATTATTATTATTATTAGGTTTAAAGGAGCAATCTTAAGGACAGATCACAGTTAACTAAATCAGGGGTTCCCAACCCCCGGTTCATGGAATGGTACTGGGCCGTAGCATGCCAGCAACCGATCCGCACAAACAAGCAAATCCCCATCCGTGAGATGCAGGCAGCATACAAAACCACACACTCTCCAGTCCGTGGAAAAACCTTTCTCCATGCCCAAAAGGTTGGGGACCTCTAAACTACATGTAGAATGATAGTTGGTGAAACCATGAATGGTATAAAAAGGGCAATTTCTCCAATAACAGATTCTAGATTTTTTTCCCTTAAAAACAGAACAAATTTAATTAAAAACCCAACTTCTCTTTATATAAAAAGAATATTAAAGGAAAGCATGATTATAAGTATTCTTCGACTTATAACCATTCATTTAGCAACCTTTCAAAGTTACACTGTTACACTGA